>NC_133617.1:737916464-738158964 GCF_048593235.1 Sminthopsis crassicaudata | reverse complement strand
GGGCATCCACTAGAGACCTCCATCTAAGATGCTCTCTCTTCATTAATCATCACTCTTCAAGCCTGCTTCTTTAGCCACTTATATTTCTACCTACGGCACTAATATCTAGACCCCATTTTTCTATCTTTAAGGATGCTTTGTCAGGTTTGTTTATGGCACCTACCAGACTACTAGGCCATCGAAAAAGAAAATAAGTTTTGTCTGGTTTGACCTAATGTATGAAACCATGTTGGTTTGTAGAGGTCACTGCGTCCTTTCGATTTTCTCCAAGCATCTTCTTTATCCCTTTAGGTGCTAGAATTTTGCCAAGAGTCAGAGTCAAGAAGATCATGATTGTATAGTTGAAAAAAATCTTCTCTTTTTCCTATTTTTCTACTTAGTGTGAGTTGAATTTGGTCATGTATCACCCTTACCTTTGTGATCCTAACCTTGGCCAAGAGGTAGCTGGGATTCTAGGTAAAGATTTTGAGATAAAGAATATAGGACAGCTAGGTAATGTAGTGGATAGAGTACCAGCCCTGAAGTCAGAAGGACCTGAGTTCAAATTTGGCTTCAGACACTTGACACTTCCTGGCCGTGTGACCTTGGGCAAGTCACTTAACCCCAATTGACTCAGCAAAAAAAAAAAGGAATAAATGTTCTGGGAGTGTGTGTGTGTGTGTGTGTGTGTGTGTGTGTGTGTGTGCGTATGTATGTGTGTGTGTGAAGTAGGAGATTATGATATGACAGATGTAAATGGCCCCAAGACCAGGTATATTATTTTCCACCCTTCCCCCAGAATCCTCTAGTCTCTGCCATTGATTCAAGCCCCAATGATTGTTTTCCCTCAGTTTTAAGAGGGTCCCTGTACCCCAGTCCCATTTAACCACTAAATAGATTAGCTTTCACAAAGACAAGTTTACTTCATGGGTAGAACAAGAACAAACATGTAAACATCCTCTCCCAATACCCAAGGAGTGCAATTCCCTCCCTCCCTGCCCTGAATCTTTGGGGAGGGATGGAGAATTAGGTTCACAGATTAGCTCAAATCCTACCATTTATAGTCCCACCGGGTTCTGAGTCCAAAGCCACCTGGGTCTGTATGTTCCCCCATGGAAAGCCATAGAAGCTTTGGAAGGACTTGTGCCGTCCATTTCTTGAACGTAAATGAAATTCTGCATCGATGAAATTTTATCACCTGGTTGTTAGAAGTGCTGAGAGGATCATAGCTAGCCAGACCTCTATTAAGTGCTTAAAATCCCCCTCTACCAAGCAAATGAGGCACTAGAGAGACAAGAAAGCATCATCCCCCACCCTCAAAGGGCTTTTATTCTGAAGCAATTCCAGTTGGGATCGAGAAGTGAGAAAGATGTGGCTCCATCCTTTAGAGGGGCTGGCTTATCTGTGGGCTGGGATGTGTATTATCGGCAGCCTCTTCTCAGGGTTCTAGGGAGGGGGTGACAGGATAACCATCTCTAAGCACCGTTTCCACCTGTCTTTCCAAAGCCAGAAAAATGAGCCTCATTAGGGACAGCTGGTAAAAAGCAGGAGGGTTTACCATCCATTCCATCTTACTGTCACCAAATTAGCCCAGAAATCCCGAACTGCAGGGGGTCTCTGAGCCTAGCTGGCACCAGGCTAGACCACTTGTCCTTCCATGACTGAAATAGAGCAGATCAAATCTTTGTGGAGCCTTTGGCCCACAATTTTGGCAATATGGAGCTGATCCCACCAAATGAAGAGGGCTACCGGATTTTGTTCTTTTTGTTCTTGTCAGGTGGAGATCTACATCTCTTCTGAACAAATCTCAGTGGCCAAGATTTGGAGATAGGAGTGAACTCAGGTTCCCAGCCCTGAGACCTTGGATCCTGGCAGTCATGCCCTTTGATCCAGGAAAGCCACTTTCTGCATGGTGGAATGAAGGTGCTTCTGTCTGTCATTTAAAAATGGTAATGAATTCATCCATTCATTTACATGTTCCTTTATTTAAAGCAAAGAATAGGGAAAAAACATAGGTGGAGTCCAAAGGGCTAAGAAAGTTGGGGAGAGGGAGAGATAACTTTTAGCCTAGAAGAAGTCTTTCTACTGGACCACGTCAAACTCCATGATATGTATCTGTGCCTTTCCCCCATGATGTTCCCTGCCCTATATTGTAAATTCATGTAGAAATTGTCTTATCTGCTCCTCACTTTCCAATGGACTGCATGAGTTAGGTACATGTTACTTTGTTAGATCATTTCTTCTTCTTTTTCCCTGAGGCAATTGGGGGTAAGTGACTTGCCCAGGGTCACACAGCTAGGAAATGTTAAGTGTTTGAAACTAGATTTGAATTCAGGTCCTCCTGACTTCAGGGCTGGTGCTCTACCACTGCACCATCTAGCTGCCCCTGCTAAATCATTTCCTTTCTAACCTGTTGTTATAGTTTCCCTATTAACCCCCTACCTCAAGTCTTCCATCCTTCCTCACTTTCTATAACAATCCAGCTTCTACATGATTGCTAACACGATAGTTTTAAGCACAGAATATAGAGATGTGAGATTTTGGAAATGTTTGACCAATATCTCCTTTTACCCTCACAAGCATCCTAGAAGGGAAGATTTAACATTATCATCATTTTCCAGAAGTCTTCTCAAAACATGGCACAGCTGTGAGTAATGGACCACCTCTATTTCTGAGGAACTGCAGTTGGAGGATCAGCCAAAGAGTGACGGAAAAACATGGAACGGAGTGGGAAAAAACAAGAAATATGACCAAAAGGAAAGTAATGCAAATGAAATGATGAGAATCGCTAGACTAGAGATATGTATGACCAGTACAAAAGATAAAATGTCCACTTACAAGTGGAGGGATGACCAATCACAGGATCAATGATTACTAACTGAAGGAAACTTTTAGAGTCCAACTGTCTCATTTTACGTATGAGGTAACTGAGGCTGACTGCAATTTAGTGACTTGATCGGGGTTCTATAGTATTTGGGGCTGGATTTGAACTCAGCTCTTTCTAACTCCATATTCAGTACTCTACAGTTGCCTAACCTATTGATTGAATTCATCATGTCTCTATTCAGTAGCTCCCTATTACCTATAAGATCAAATATAATCTCCTCTGGTATCTAAAGCCATTTGTAACCTGGATCAACTTACCTTTCCAGCCTTGTAACACATTATAGTACATTATAAACTCTACTGTCCAATCAAGCCTGTTTTCTTGCTGGTCTTTGTATACAATGCTTCATCTCCCACTTCCATGACTGTGTACTTGTAATGCTCTCCTGCCTAGCTTCAGTTTCTCAGATTGTAGTTGCCACCAGCATTTAGCTCAAGCCCCACTTCCTACATGAAGCCTTTCTTTTTTTCTTTAAAATTTTTTTTGGTCATTTTTATGTAAAGTTTTGAGTTCCAAATTCTGTCCCTCCCTTTTTCCTTTCCCCCTCCCTGAAATGATAAACAATCAGATATAAGTCATATATGAGAATTATGAAAACATTTCTATATTCGTTATTTTGTACAAAAAGATATTGGTTCAGCCTAACCATGAGCAATTATTATTTTTCCAATTGTTTATATCTGACTTTGTGTGAAAAGTGTTTTATTTATTTATGTTTAAAATAATAGCTTTTTATTTTCAAAATACATGCAATGATAGTTTTCAACATTCACCCTTGCAAAACCTTGTCCTTCTCTTCCCCTACTCCCTCCCCAGCAAGTAATCCAATATATGTTAAACATGTACAATTCTATATATATTTCCACATTTATCATGTTGCACACACAAAAAAATCAGATCAAAAAGGGGGGGATGTGAGAAAAAAAACACAAAGCAAGCAAACAACAACAACAAAAAAGTAAAAACAAACAATGTTGTAATCCTCAATCAGTCCTGATCTCTTTCTGGATTTAGATGGCTCTCTGCATCACAACTCTAATGGAATCGACCTGAATCAATTAATTGTTGAAAAGAGCCACTTCTATAAGAATTAATCATCACATAATCTTGTTGCTGTATACAGTGTTCTATTAATTCTACTTACTTCACTTAGCATCAGTTCATGTAAGTTTCTCTAGGTCTCTCTGAAATCATCCTGCTGATCATTTCTTACAGAACAATAATATTCCATAATATTCATATAGCACAATTTATTCAGCCATTCTCCAATTGATGCATATCCACTCAGTTTCCAGTTTCTTGCCACTACAAAAAAAGGCTGCTATAAACATTTTTGCACGTGTGGGTCCTTTTCCCTTTTCCAGTAGAGACACTGCTGGATCAAAAGGTATGTACAGTTTGACAGCCCTTTGGGCACAGTTTCAAATTGCTCTCCAGAATTATTGGACCAGTTCATAACTCCACCACTATGTATTAGTGTCCCAGTTTTTCCACATCTCCTTCAACATTTATCATTACCTTTTCTTGTCTGTCATCTTAGCCAATTTGAGAGGAGTGTAGCAGTACCTCAGAGTTGTTTTAATTTGCTTTTTTCTGATCAACAGAGATTTAGAGTATTTTTTCATATGGCTAGAAATGGTTTTAATTTCTTCATCTTAAAAAGTATCTGTTCATATCCTTTGACCATTCATCAACTGGAGAATGATTTGTATTTTTATAAATTTGAGGCCTTTATCAAAACCCTTGGATGTAAAGATTTTTTTCCAAGTTTTTTGCTTCCCTTCTAATGTTGGCTGCATTGGTTTTGTTTGTTCAAAACCTTTTTAGTTTAATATAATCAAAATTATCCATTTTGCATTTCATACTGTGCTCTTCTTCTTTGGCAACAAATTTTTTCCTTCTCCATAAATCTGAGAGATAGACTATCCTTTGTTCCTCTAATTTGCTTATAATATCACTCTTTATGCCTAAATTATGAACCATTTCGACCTTATTTTGGTGTATGGTGTTAGGTGTGGGTCATTGCCTAATTTCTTGCCATACTAGTTTCCGATTTTTCCAGCAGTTTTTGTCAAATAGTGAGTTCTTATCCCAGAAGCTAGGGTTTTTGAGTTTACCAAACACTAGATTACCATAGTAATTGACTATTTGTCCTGTAAACCTAATCTATTCCACTGATTGACTACTTAGTCAGTACCAAATAGTTTTGATGACCATGCTTTATAATATAGTTTTAGGTCTACTATAGCTACGCCACCTTCATTTGCATTTTTTCCCATTAATTCCATCAAAATTCTTGACCTTTTGTTCTTCCAGATGAACTTTGTTATTTATTTATTAGCTCTATAAAGTAGTTTTCTGGCAGTTTGATTGGCATGGCAATGAATAAATAGATGAATTTTGGAAGAATTGTCATTTTTTTTAATGTTAGCTCAGCTTACCCATGAGCACTTGATATTTTTCCAATCATTTAGATCTGATTTTATTTGTGTACAAAATGTTTTGTAATTGTGTTCATATAGTTTTTGATTTTGCCTTGGCAGTTAGACTCCCAAATAATTTATATTATCTACAGTTATTTTATTTTATTTATTTATTTTGCTAAGGCATTGGGGTTAAGTGATTTGCCCAGGGTCACACAACTAGGAAGTGTTAGGTGTCTGAGATCAGATTTGAACTCAGGTTCTCCTGACTTCAGGGCTGGTGCTCTATCCACTCTGTCACCTAGCTGCCCCATCTACAGTTATTTTAAATGGAATTTCTCTTTGTATTTCTTGCTCTTGGACTTTGTTGGTAATATATAAAAATGCTGATGATTTATGTGGATTTATTTTGTATTCTGCAACTTTGTTAAAGTTGTAGATTATTTCTAATAGCTTTTTAGTAGATTTTCTGGGGTTCTCTAAGTATACCATCATATTATCTGCAAAGAATGATAATTTGGTTTTCCCATTACCAACTCTAATTCCTTTAATTTATTTTTCTTCTCTTATTGGAAAAGCTAACATTTCTAATACAATATTGAATAGTAACGGTGATAGTGGGTAACCTTGTTTCACCCCTGATCTTATTGGAAATGCTTCTAGAATATCCCTATTACATATGATGCTTGTTGATGGTTTTAGATAAATGCTACTGATCATTTTAAGGAAAACTCCATTTATTCCTATGCTCTCTAGAGTTTTTTAATAGGGTGTAGAATGTTGTCAAATGCTTTTTCTGCATATTTTGAGATAATCATATGTTTACTGTTAGTTTGGATAGTCATATAGTCAATTATGCTAATAGTTTTCCTAATATTGAACCAGCCCTGCATTCCTGATGCAAATCCTACTTGGTCATGGTGTATGTTCCTGGGGTAACTTGCTGAAATCACTTTACTAATATTTTATTTAAAATTTTTGCATCAATATTCATTAGGGAAATTGATCTATAATTTTCTTTCTCTATTTTGACCCTACCTGGTTTAGGCATCAGCACCATATCTATGTCAAAAAAGAAATTTGGTAAGATTCCTTCTTTCTCTATTTCTCCAAATAGTTTGCACAGTATTAGAATGAATTGTTCTTGAAATGTTTAAATGGAGAATTTTTCTTAGGGAGTTCATTAATAGCTTGTTCAATTTATTTTTCTAAAATGGAACCCTTTAAATAATTTATTTCCTTCTCTGTTAATCTGGGCAATCTATATTTTTGTAAGTATTAATCCATTTCACATAGATTATCAGATTTATTGGCATACAACTGAGCAGCATAACTCCTAATTATTGCTTAATTTCTCTTCATTGGTGAAAAGTTCACCCTTTTCATTTTTGATACTAGCAATTTGATTTTCTTCTTTCCTTTTTCTAATCAAAACAAATATTTATGTTTTGTTTTGTTTCCATAAAGTCAACTCTTAGTTTTGTTTATTAATTCAATGGTTTCTTAATTTCAATTTTATGAATCTCTTTTACTTTAAGAATTTCAAATTTGATATTGGAGGTTTTTAATTTGTTCTTTTTCTAGCTTTTTTAGTTGCAAGCCCAATTCATTGACCTCTTTATTTTATGCAAGTAAGCATCTAGACATATAAAATTGCCCAATAAAGGGTAATAAAGTGGTAATAAAACCACTTTGGCTGCATCCCACAAATTTTGGTATGTTGTTTCATTATTGTCATTCTCTTGGATGAAATTATTTATTATTTCTCTAATTTATTGTTTCACCCACTTGTTCTTTAGCATTAGATTATTTAGTATGAAAAGTGTTTTAAAGTTGTGTTCATATAGTTTCTGGGTTATTTTAAATGGAATTTCTCTTTCTATCTTTTGCTGCTGGAATTATGTAATATGTAGAAATTCTGATGACAATTACAGGAAGCCTCTTGAAAGCTCTCTTGATAAACAGTGCCCCTTCCAATAATTACCTTGAATTTACTTTGAATATATTTCTAAATGTACTTATTATCCTCCACACTCCTTACTTCCTCTCTCTGTCTTCCCCCATTTGGCAGCATGTAAGCCCTTAAAAGGGTTTCCTTGAAAGGAAGAATCATTTAATTTTAGTCTTGGTATATCTAACTGCCAGCAGGGTTTGCACAGAGTCAGTATTCCTAATCCCTGATGGATTGAGAAATATTTCCCTAGAATAGATGCTAATAATAAATGTTACTCAATCGATCGACCGATTAAAGGAATAAAGCATCTTTCCTGAGTTTGGAGAAGCTCCAATTCCTTACATTGTGTTCGTAATAAGAAATCGGGTCAGGTTATAAAATAATGAAAACTCTTCAAGAGTTTGGATTATATTGGCAGCCTGGGTCAGCAGGTAGAGAGATGGCCTCAAAGCCGGGAAGACCTGGCTTCACATTCTGCCTCTGGAACACACTGATCAACTGACCTTGTACAAATTGCTTAACCTCTTAGAGTGTAGGTTGTAGAGAAAGTACTAAATTGCATTGGTGGAGGGAGTTCCCCCATCTGGGAGTTCTCTATTCTAATCAAGTCTTTATCAGACAGATGAGATTGTATACTCTTTCTTGAACAAATAATGTAATTGGTGAAAATACTAACTGGTCTAGAATGAAACAGGAGAAGGATAGAAAACATGCTGGTTTGCCTTTAGGGAAATGATCTCTAAACAATCTCAAGTGCTTCTTGTCTCCTTAAAAACAACAGTCTTCTAGTGACATGTACAGCTGTGAGTTATAGATCATCACAATTTCTGAAGAACAGCAGCTGAAGATCAGCCAAAGGGCAATGCAGAAACCCAGGATAGGGTGAGGGAACTGAGAAATATGACAAAAAGGGAACCTCTGTAAGTGAAGGTGCTATGTATATCACTAGATCGGATCTATAATGGATACAAAAGATGAGGTGACCAAGTAGAAAGTAGAAGGATGACTGATCAATTAAAGGATCAGAGATTAATGATTAGAAGGGACCTTAGAGTCCAACTGTTTCAATTTATGGATGAGGAAACTGAGGCACATAGATTAAGTGCTTTTCCCATAGCTCATAGCTATTAAATGTCTGAGGTAAGATTTGATTTTAAGTCTTCCTGATTCTGTGGTCCTGCTTGCAATCCCCTATTCTTCTATCCTATCTTTGAGGGCCAATTGGTATCTAAGATAGTTCAGGGGAATGGGAAAAAAGCTTTCAACATGCTGTAGTGGACAAATATGAAGGCATGAACAAGTGTGGTCCAGTGTAGACTGCGATGGATGGGCGGTAATCTGAATATTGGAGGGGGCACCCATATTGGGAAGATCCAAGATCCATCATAGTACCCACAATTAATCTTTGCACTGGCAACTCATCTAATTGGAAGTTAGAATATTGGCCAACAGTTGCTGACCAGTTGATGTGCAACAAGAATGATGATAATAATAACAACTAAGGTTTATGTTATGTTTTAAGACTTGCAAAGTATTTTAGAAACATCTTCTTATTTCAGTCTGTCGGGTAGGAACTCAAGGTGCCTATATCCCCATTTTCCAGATGAGGCTTCTGAGGCTCAGAAAGGTTAAGTAGAGAAAGCCATTTCTTACTGTATAACTTTGGATAGGTCACTTGGGCTTAGAGATTTAATTAGAAGGGGTCTTAAAGGTCATCGAATCTAGTACTCTCATATTACAGATAAAGAAACAGAGGCAGAAAATTGTCAAATGACTTGCCTAATGTCACCTGGCTAGTAATTGTCTTAGAACCTAGACTTTTTGTCTTCAAACTGAGTGTTCTCTCCACTGTGTTACGCTTGGTTTAAGTTTCCTTAGGAATGGTGAGATGAGGGCCTTAGATCTGTTGGTTTCTAAGGTCCCTTCCAATTGTGAATCTATGATGTTGCCACTGGGTCAGAGATAGAAGTTGAAGCAGGCTTTTCAGGTCCAAGACCAGCACCATATTTACTACATGCTATTTGAAGCTATCAAGCACTAGAGAGATAAAGGTTAACCAAAACAAAATAAAACAAAACAAAAATCCCACTATATCACCAAAAGATAGTCCCTGACCTCAGATTCCTTCTTTCTAATGAGGGGAGACAACATGTCCTTGGATGATTCAAGGTGATTTGAATGGGGAGAGAAAATTGGCCACTGGAAGAATCAAGGAAGGATTCCAGAAGGAGATGGCACTGTGGCTAAGGCCAGAAAGAAGAGCTGGACTCTGAGAGGTACAGATAAGGAGGGGACATATTTCAGGAATAAGGAAAAAGTCAAAGGTCCCAGCATAAATTGGTTTTCACTGGGGGTTTCTGAGAAGTCAGAGACTAGAACAAAGATGGCTTCAGGGCTTTGCCTAGCTGAGTGGCACCTAGGGTATGCTGGGAAGAAGAGACCCATTTCCTACTTTTTAATGTTTTGGAGCACAAGGAATATCTAAATCACAAGTATTGTGTTGCAAAAGTTCCTTCTCCTTTTCTCTCCCCAATAAAGTCTATGGAAGAAAGCTCACTTGACTGGAATCCTATCATTTGATAGGAGGATAGGGATCCTGATCCTGATTCTACCCAATTTTAAGAACTTAATTTAAGAAATTAATATCTCTGTGTCTCAATTTCCTCATTTGTAAAAATGAGAGGAGTTAGACTAGATGTAGTTGCTCCTGATTTGGTTGAATTTGACACCAAAAAGTCTGTTCAGATTTTGACTCAGCTACTTCTTATTGTTTAGTCATTTTTCAGTTCACATTCAACTCTTCTTGACTCATTTGGGTTTTGTCTGTTTCACCAGTGCTGAGTACAATGCCCAGCACATAGTAGGGACTTAATAAATGCTCATTTTACAGAATTGAAGTGATGGAGCTGGAATAGCTGATATAGATGGAATAGATAGGTCTTTTCCAGTTCTGACATTTATTGTTTGGAGCATTTTTCATGGAAACTGTCTAGAGTTTGTTCCTGAGCTAAGCCACCAAGAGATTAACCCACAATGCCTCTAACGTACAGGACCCTTCCAACTGGGGACATCAAGAACCAGCCATTATCCCTTTAATAGTAGTCTGCTATCTGTCAATAAAAAGGAAACCACCAACAGCTGCAGTGGCAGTCAGCACCCAGCAAGAATGGCTTGAGGAGGCCCCCTCCCTCTTCAGGGCATTAGACAAAGGACATTGTTCATAAAAGACAACTGGGTCTGTGTGGAATTAACTGAGTAAAAACACTCTCATGGGAATATAGCCTTAAACTATACCTTAATTTCTATTTGAGACTTTATAATAACAAATAGAGCTAAAGCTAAAAAGTTGCAGGTGTTCCTCCCGTCCTGTTTCCCACCACCTCTTAATTAGCATTTAAGTACCTCTTTTAAAGTATGTGGCTCAGAAATGGTGAGGGGGTCACCATTTTTAAAAAAAGCTGGAGAGATCTCTAGGAGCAAAACAAAAGTTTATTGTACGTTCTGGTGAGATCGGGAGTCCCACCTGTGGAGCAGGCAATCGAAGGGAGGAGGCACCTTTCAGGACAGGTTTGACATTTAAATCCCTAATGCAAATACCCCTCCTACCACTGACCCTCATCCTCATTGGCTGAGGGTCTCACATTCTAAACACAGAAACTACCCAAGAAATTAAACTTGGCCAATAAGTACATAGTTATCCATATTTGATTGAAATAGGGAGAAAATTAATGTCATGGGAGTATAGCAGGAAAAGGTTGCCCTTGAATCAATGCTGAAAGACTTTCAGGCCTACTCTGAAGTAGATGAAGCCTTACTCGATTTTTTCACAACTGTCCTGAGAGATCTCACCTCATGGCAATTTGTTCTTTTGTTTCTGGGATAGATGTCCATGTAAGCCTGGACTCCCCCAAACGATAAGAGAAAAGACCAGGGCTGGTGAGATGGGAACCTCCAGGGATCTGCATTCAGAGTATTTAATCTTTTTGTTTTGCAATTTTTACTTTGCACTCCTTTTACTGACAAATATCTTGTCAAATGGGAGATACCTTTTCTCATGAGTTCGTAATAAGCCCCCCTTAGGTCCTCTGCAAGGAATGAACCCCAAGTTGCCTCTTTTTATAATTGAAACCTTGGCTAGAAACTGGGGCAGCTCTTGATGGGGGTTGGGAGCAGTTTGAGCTGGAATCAGAATAGAAAATCTTGGAAGTGAATGAGTGTCTCTGGGCTAATTTCCAACTCAATAGGGTTAGGAATGGTCCTGGACTCAACCAGTCCCACCCAGATAACAGAATGCAAACCACTTTATCTTAATTCTCTGGGGCAGGTCTCTCAGGAGAGAGCTTAGTGATCCCCCCAAAGTCAGAGAGAGAGAAAGAGTTTCAGCGCTCCCCTCATCACTTGCAGAGGATCTAACATGCCATGGCAAAGAACCTCTCTCTCCCCTCGGCATAAGCTGCAACCCTCTGCCCGCTGAAATGATATTCTCTTTCAGTGTTACTCCATCTTTATCTTTCTATTTCCCTAACAAGACCTTATTCACTTTCTCTGCTAGGATAGGATTTTTCTGCTAAAAACTTTATATTCCTCTTTCAGGACCTTGCCACCAAGGAATTCAGTCTTTCTATTTATGCATAGCAAAGGCTGACTTCCCAATGCCAACAATAAACGTTAATTTTGCCAGTCTAGCTTTTCAGGTTCGTAAAACTTTATGAAGGACCTCTGCACCAACCAAAGGGGTTCTCACAACTCTCTGTCCTATGCTGAATTCTAGGAGAATCGAGGGAACCCTGAACCTCTTCATTTGGCTCCCTGATCGAAAATCGAGGGGAATCCCCTCGATTCTCCGTCAGGGAGCCAAACCTCTTCAGTTTGAACTCAGCAATCCTGAAAGGATTTTAGGTATTGAGATATTATTATTCTCAATTTACATGAAGTTGGGTTTGGAAGGTTACTCTGAGGGATTCCCAGGACTTGCTTCATCATGGGAAACCGTAGTTTCCACTACCTATTACCATCTTCATATTCCTATAATTGAGAGAGGCTGCCTTAGAATTGGGAAAACCTCAGTTCACACATTCTCTGTGTGACTCACTTGGCCTCTTGCTATCCTAGCAGTTTTCCAAGACCATCTGATGAGCATCCAATGTGTTTCCAAAATCTTCATCTCTGTAGACTAAGCCGTAACTGAGCAGTGACCATTTGCCCAATAATCCCTAAAAGGTACAAGTGAATCTAAGCTTCTTCTTGGTCCATGTCAATAAGTGGTGGGGGATAGTGAAGAAGCCATCCTTTTCAGTGCAAATGAGCTCCCCAAAGCTTCCGTGTCTTTTACAGGGAGAGAATGATTCATTCACATGAAGGGGCTCACCCTCTAAAAAACAAATTGAGTTGTATGCCTCTTGTGATTTGCAAATTAGCTGAACTTTGAGGTTGCAGATAAGGAAACTGAGGCTCATGGAGGTAAGTGCGGTGCACAGGGTTGCACAGAGGATATGGCTCAGAGGCAGATTTCAAACTCAGTCCAGAATTGCTGACTATCGTCTCTACAATTGATTTCTATTAGCTTCCAGACATAGTTCTACCTTAATGGGGAAAACAAAATCTTTATGCCCTTGTGACATCTAGGCAGCTCTTTGCATGGAGCCTCTGTATGTTAAAACCGGTTCAACTGGGTATGAGCTGCTTTGAAAGCAAACCCTTGAAGGGGTATCATGATGTTGTGGAAGGGGCCCTGGTTCTGGAGGTTGGAGCTGCCAGGGTTCCGGGCTTCCTCCTGCCGAGTGAACTCCACTGAGTCACTGAGCTCTGTCTGAGACTTAGTTTCCATATCTGTAAAGTCTTGCTAATAGTACCTGCCTTGCCCACCTCCTACAGCTGTGGGGAAGATCCCATGACCCAATGGATCAGAAATTTGCAAATTGAAAATTGCAAAGTGTTAACTAAGTGCCAGGGCGGGAGGAACTAAAGGGGAAAGTCCCTTCTCAGGTGCAGCTTAACAATGATTTGGCAATTTGCTGATCATTTATCATTTATGTGATGTATCCTGATACTTGGGAGAGCCCAGCCTCAGAGCTGGGGGTTCAAGCACTGTGCATCCTGATTGTGAGTAAGCTGGTTGGCATCTTGGGGTCCTGGGCAGCCCTGTCAGTCATAGACTACTGGTGGAAGTGATTTCTACAATCCCGTTCCGCCATTCTGATGAAATCAGGAATTCAGCCACCCTCCCTCCCCAGGTCACCAAATCAGCCCCAGCCAATGTTTCAGGGGCTTAGGGAGACTTGTCAGATAAAACTGGTCCTGGAGTACACGCTGGATCTTTCGAAACAATCCAGCCTCTGCGATGTTACCACAGTATCGGTCTAGTAGGAAAGAGGGGAAGCTAATAGAGAGGAGAGTTCAGTTTTCAAAGACCTTAGTGACTCCAAAATTGCTTGAATCTCCAGCAGATCTGATTCCTTGGCCAAAACATCCTCACAAGCTACCCTTGGGAGATGGACACCCCTTCGTACATCCTAGACAGAGCCCGGATCTCTGTCAGGCCAGAACCCAGGGGTCCAAGAGTCCAAGTCCATCATTTTGCAGGGAAGAAACTGGGGGCACAGGGAGAGCAGGGACCAGGCTGGCGGTGGTGGAGAGGAGTCTCCCTCTTTCCTCTGTAGCACATGGCTCCAGGTCATGCTGACTTAAGGGTCTCCATGCCTCCCTTGTGGGAATATAGAGTGCCAACAAAGGAACAGGAAACATGTGTTCAAGAAAACCCAGTGATCAGAAGTGGGAAGTGTATTTTTTTTAACCTCTTTCTCTGGGAGGTGTTTCCATGGAGACACCAATGCATCCCCATGTCTTGTGTTCCCTGCATTCATAACCCTGGAGGTCCATTTATTTTTACTGAAACTAGAGTCTGCTCAGAAAATGATACCTGATGCAAATAACCCAGGCCCTCTGTGCCCTGTGCCCCTGAGGGGGGCTCGCCCAGTTCCAGGCACACAAAGGGCATCCTGCTGGTGCTCAGGGACTCCTGGATTGCTCTGCCACAGGAGCTTGGGGTAGTCCTAGGAAGCCTTCTAATCTAATCCTCCCATTTCTCAAATGAAAAAATGGAAGCCGGTGGTGTGAGAAATGGATGGGCATTTGGTTTCCACAGTTAAGATAATTAAATTAGAGAAATGAAACTTAGAGAAACTAAGGACGTCAAAGAATAATCGAGGGTGAAGTTATCACTAGAATGTGAGTTCCTTGAGGACAGGGACTGACTTCTGTAATCAGGAGTGATGGTCTGAGATCTGAAAATAATTTTTTGTTCTTTGTCCCTAACCCTTCCCCCTTCGAGAATGGAAGCTCCTTGCAGGCAGGGACTGACTATGTAAGGAGGGGAGGAGATTCCTGTCATGGGGAATCAGGGAAGGGACTTGTCCTTCTGCATATGGAGTTTCAAAGGTGGGTCTGCTTACCTAGGCCCCCATTCTTGCAAGAACGTAAAATAAATCTTTCCTGCATTCAGCAGTGAGCCAGTGAAGTTCTCGCTCAGATTTTTGCTTCTTCCAATGGTCACAGAGAGATCTTAGTTGGATTCCCTGATTCCAAAGGGAAAAGAAGAAGCATTTATAAAGCTTCAGATAAACCATGTACATTTATAAATACTACATGTCAGATACCATGTTAAATCGCTTTACAAATATAACGTTTGATCTTAGGAGGTAAGTGTTGCTCTCATCTCCATTTTATAGTTGAGGAAACTGAGGAAAACAGAAATTAAGTTATTTGTCCATGATCACACCGAGAGTGTGTCTGAGTACAAATTTTACTCAAATATGCTTTACTCCAGGCCTATGGCCCTCTATCCACTGTACCCTCACTCCTTCCTCTGACCCAGTTTGCATCCCTGTCTATGATGTTCCACTCACTACTGAGCTCCAAAAACTCAGAAGAAAGAATAAAATAATCAAGCCTCTGTCTTCTCTTTGATAAATTGGATAGATAAGGAGGCATGATGTCATGCATCATGGGAAGGCCTTTTGGGATCCTTGAATTCAGGTCAGGAGCCAATCAACTGAGCTAATGCAGGTAACTTGGAAAACCTTAAGCTTTCAGGTTCTTGACTTGGAGCTGGTGGATTTAAAAAAAAAAAAACATATTTTGATCACTATTTCAATGTAATTACTGTTCTTGTAGCCTTATGAGTGCATTTAAAATCATGATTCTGAGGGGGGCTCCATGAGCATCACCAAGGGGGTCTAGGAAACCAAAAAGAAAGAAGCTCATGAAGTGCTGTGTCTGCTCGCAGTGGGTTCTTCTTAATAAACATTTATTAAATGGCTGACTGACCTGAGAATGGGATATAAAACACAATGGCTCAAAATAAGAGAGAGACAGGAAAGCAGAGCAGGAGGCAGCTATTGGAGGAAGGCAGAAGTTACCACAATCCTTCCCTGTGCAAAAGCCACTACAGGCTTTCCTCTGACCTCCTCCAAGATATTTTGGCACCCCCCCACCCCCACCAAGGGATGTACATGGCTCTGTTCCTCCCTTCTCTGGTCAGAGAATCTCAGCTGCAATTCAATTCAGTTAGCATTTATGCAGCACTTACTGTATGCCCAGAGAGAACATTGTAGGATAATTGTCATCTGCATTTGGAGGGGACTTCCCAGTGGTTTTCTATACAGTCCCAGAACAAGTCCAGTCCAGTCCACAGACAGTTACTAAGAGTTGGGGATACAAAAGAAGAAAACAGAATAGGCCCTGCCCTCAAAAAGCTTCTGTTCTTCAAAACACATGGGGACAAAATGCTACTGAAGAGCACTGGCTTTTATACATTCTGATTTCATTCATTCCCACATTTAAAAAATAAGAAAACTGCCCTTTATTCTGTCTACAAGAGAATCCCCAAGGTTCAATTGGCTCATTTACTTGCTGAGTCATTGAAGGAGATGGCCTCTTGTATACCAGTGGGGCGCCCCCAGGGGTCCATGTCCCTCAGGCTGGGAAGGGCAGATCAGCTAAGGCGATCAAGTCTTATGGGATTCTGTTCAAGTCTGCACTCCACAACTTCAGACAGAAGGCTACAGCTCGGAGAAGGCTGAAGAAACAGGAAGGGGGATGATTTAAGAGATGAAAATAATGTTGTTCAGAAAAAGGCTTATTAAGTCCAAAGGAGAAAATATTGAAGTTATATGTGTGAATATTTGAGATTTTTATATATGTATATATACATATATATACACAGACACATATACACATAAATAGTTATATATGTATATATTATATATACCCATATATAATTATAGATCATTATAATGATGTCCAATTTTAAAAATAAACTATATATATTTTTGGCTGAGACAGCTGGGGTTAAGTGACTTGCCCAGGGTCACACAGCTAGGAAGTGTTAAGTGTCTGAGACCAGATTTGAACTCAGGTCCTCCTGACTTCAGGGCTGGTACTCTATCCACTGCTCCACCTAGCAGCTCCTAAACTATAATACTAAAATATTTTTTCATCATTTGGTCAAAATGAACCCTCCCCATTTGCTAGCTATTTGACTATGGGCCTATTTCCCAAGTCTTTCCCTTCTCATTTTTACTTCCCAGTTTTCCTGATTCCTTCATGTTGAGGTTGGGAAGGTGACCCCAAAAGGTTGGGGTCACAGACCGGTATCTCAAAAGAATTTGCAGCCCATCTCCAAGTCAAGGGGCAAAGTTTATTGTAATTGTAACGCCGTTGAAGCGGGCTAAGTTCCAAAAGGAATTAGCTAAAGACCAGAAGCAAGGAGCCACATTTATCTAGTTCTTCATGTTATGGATCTTCCCTTTTTAAGGGCCAGAGGAAGGAGCAAGGAGTGGTCTCTGCAATTTGGTTATCACTGACCAATAGATCATCCCTCTGACAGCAATGACTGAGGAGCGCTCTATTCACTATTGTCTCAGGGGTTTGATTTGTGGGACTATCCTGAGGCTGGAAGAACCGGAATCAGATTCTTAGAACAATGGTATTCTTAGATTGGGCGTGGGAGACTTTGGCGTCAGAGGTTCCAAAGCCGGAAGACTTTCTGACAGATTGTTAGAACAGAAGCCCCCTAATGTCAGGGGACCTTAAAATGATTGCTGTCTCCCCTTGAAGCTATCTTATATCATTCAAGTCTTAACTAAGTCCCAAAGTCTCAGCTTTTACAAGAAGACTCCATCCTTCTTAATCATATTTCCTTCCCACTAAGACTATCCCTAATTTATCCTGCCTTTATCTTCTGTACCTAGAGTGATTCATTTGCATGTTGCTCCCCCATCAGACTGGGAGTTCCTTGCCAGCAGGGATTTTTTGGCCTTTCAGCCATTTTTTTTTTCATGATCACACCGAGAGTGTGTCTGAGTACAAATTTTACTCAAATATGCTTTACTCCAGGCCTATGGCACAAAGCCTGGCACACAGTAGGTGCTTAATAAATGTTAATTATCTAAATAGTTTTTTTTCCCCAAATGTCCAATAGGGATAATGATATCTGTAGTATCTGTCTTGTAGGGTTGTTCAGAAGATCAAATGAGATAATTACTTGAATAATTTTGCTGCCACTTTAAGCAGCATGTGGTGGTGGATGTGTAGTCAGAAAGAAACGGGTTCAAATCCCATCTCAAACATGTACAGACTGGGCTTCTTGGAACATATCATGGGATTTCTCTGTTCTGGTCAATAGCCTGCATCTGGTACAATGAATCATTCAGAGTTGGAAGGTTCAGATCAGCACTGTGTGGAGCCAGATAGTACCCCATTGTTTAATTTGCAGGGTGAGGGTTCTACTTTGGAAATCCCCAAACCCTACAAATCAGCGCTTAATTTATTGCTTTGTGGATAATCTTGTTCAGTCATTTCTGATTCTTCATGACCCCATTTGGAGTTTTCTTGGCAATGGTATGCAGTGATTTGCCATTTTCTTTTCCAAATCATTTTACACATGGGGAAAACTGAGATTAAACAGGGTTAAGTCGCTTATGGAGGATCACATAGCTAGAAAGCGTCTGAGGCCAGATTGGAACTCAGGAAGATGAGTCTGCCTGATTCCAAGCCTGATACCCGTGCTCTAACCATTGTGCAACCTAGCTGCCCCTTGTTGATTAGACTTAAATGAATGATGAAATTAAAATTAAAAATGTGTTTTGCTCACATCCTCCCCCCTTCTCCCCCTCTCCCCACTGTTGTAAACCATTTACCAGTCCCCTACTGATTCAAACAAACAATTTAGTTACCAGAAATAAATTCAAACCACCCACTGGTCAAAATCGTTGCCAATGAATGTGGAAAAAAGTTCAAAACTTAAATGGGTAAAGGAAGTTAAAAGCAGTCAACAAGGAAGTCTCAGGAGATCTTCATGCAAGTTTGCCTCAAAGGCTCCCAGCTGGGTCCCAGATCAATGCACAGGGAGGGAGGGAGAGTTAATCCCAAAGACATCTCTAGGTCTGCATGATAGCCTGCTTGCTCCCCACTGTCTTAGCTGCCACTGATGGATGGGGAGGACATTGGTTAACCCACACCTTCTTAATCCCGTTGGTACCGTGGACAGAACCAGCCTCTTTCCTCCTTTATAAAAGGGAGGATTTGGACTTGATGATCGCTAAAGTTCCTTCTAGCTCTAACTCTATGGTATATGAATGGAAAACACATATCTTGCAGGAAGGAAGCCTCGAAGGAGGCATTCGGTTTTACCCAATGACAAATGCTTTAAAAATATCATTAGATAGAAACTAGAGTGAGATCTTCCCTTCTTTCAGTCAATGATATAATGATGTAAAAGTATAGAGCAGAATGTTACTGGCAAGAGCCAATCTTTTCCCTGTTGGACCTTCATTAAGGATACACTCGATAGGATATATTCCCTCAAAAGTATAATATGGGCTGGTAGTTGCTGATGTTCCCTTGATTCACTTTTTTTTATATGAATAATTTCTGAGATTTCCCCCCCCATGTTTATGTATTTTCCCTTCTCCCACCACTACCATCATCACCATCTTCACCATCTTCATCATCACCATCATTTGCAGCTTCAAACCTCAATGCTTCCTTTTTTTTCCCCTAAGGCAATTGGGGTTAAGTGACTTCCCCAGGGTCACATAGCTAGGAAGTATTAAGGGGCCAGATTTGAACTCAGGTCCTCCTAACTTCAGAGCTCTATCCACTATGCCATCTAGCTACCCCCACTGCTTCCCTTTTTAACTGTAGAGTCCAATTCAAACTCAGCCTGGGATTCAAGGCTCCTTATTGTTAGACCTCTTTCTATTCCCCTATACAAACGCTTTGTTTCAGGCAAATATAGTCATGATTCCTCCATACATATCATCCTTTTTCTTGCTAATATATTTTTATTCCTTCTGTTCCTTGCCTGGATGAAAGCATGAAACCATCTGGAATAATTGTCACACACTAGATGCTAGCGTCTAGATACAAAAATTTGAATCTAAGAATGTGAAATTTAATGGGGATAAAATTAAAGCCTTAAACTTGGGTTCAAAAAACTCCCCATTTTCAAGTACAAGGTCAAGTATTCGTGGTTAATCCAGAATCTGGAAAATATCTGGAAATCATAATAAACCCCTTTTTGCTTTTTCTTACTCTGAGAGTCTGTTGATTGTTTTTGTAGTTAATACTGTCCCACACATTTACCATTCCTGGTATCTATTGTATCTCTTCATTTTGTCTGTTACCTCTTCTCCTAAATAAGCCTACTTTTTGCCAAAGAGAATAGACATTATGAATTCTTCACATGACTGAACTCCAACATTTTGTTCCTAGGTCAATCTCATCATTTGGTGCTAAACCTCAAACACATCATTTGGAACTAGGAATTGCTTTCTTAAATCACATCAGATTATAAGCAAGGGCCAGTCTTGTCTTTATTTTTAAATTTTGGTCCTTCTAAAACTGAGTAATTATGGATTTAAAATGCAATTTGTTTTGCTGGACATACAAGATCTCAGCATTAGAAAGGGTTCAGGCCCATCTCTGAAATATTCTGGTTGGGTAGTTGGGCAAGTCATACAAAACACTCTTTTCCAGTGTGAACTCCCTATTTTAAAAGGTTACAGGACAGTAGCTAATCCTTTTTTTCAGAGGAAGATGCTAATAAGGAGCTCTCTACACTGATGAAATCATAGATAAAAAATAAAATAAGTGCTAATGATGAAGTAACAAGAAGTGGGAGAGCAGTTCTAAACGTGAAGAACTCACAAAGGTAGTCTTGTCAGAAGATACCTTTTTTTTTTGTTCTTCATTTCTTTTTTAATTATTATTATAGCTTTTTATTTACAGGATATATGCATAGGTAATTTTCCAGCATTGACAATTGCAAAACTTTTGTTCCAACTTTTCCCCTCTTTCCCCCCACCCCTTCCCCCTGATGGCAGGTTGACCAATACACATTAAATATGTTAAAGATACCTTTTTGTTGATGTAAAAAAGGTTCGTGAAGGAGATCCAAAAACAATTTAGCAGCAGATTTAGAGTAAAATGGCTTTTTAAAGGGAAAGAAAACAACGGTTCTCCATTAGAGCCATACCACCCATAAATGGAACTATCCGTTATCACAAATGGAGAAATTTAGAATATTGTGGATAAGTTAATTTGTTTTGACAGTTTTACTTTTCAGGGTCAAAGCTTCTTAAAATATGGGCCATATTTCCATAAGGGGACATGCAATTGAATGTGGGAGATATGAAAACTTTGCCAATAGCAAAAGGTCTCTGAATGTATGACATCAAAAATGAATTCAAAATCAAACCCATGAGGAATCACGGTGTTTCTGGCAGTGCTTGCTCAGGTGGCATTGCATGACTTCACTGCAGCCTTAGTTCTGAATACAGAACATGAACACTTTCCACTGTGCTTGTCTTCATATCATCCAATGCCCACGCAAGGTGCCAGAAACACCTCGGTTCAGACTCAAGACTCTTGTATGTTATGAATTGCAGTGTTTTTACTGTACATACAACATTTTCTGCTTTTACAGAAACATAATCATTTAATTAGGGAAAATAAAGACTTAATATTTTTCTACTGTCTTTCCCCAGCATGTAAGTTTCAAATTAGTATATCTTTGGATTGTGTTGTGTTAGAATATTTGATTTGTAAAATTTCTGTTATCTCCTTCTTTTACAGAAACATAAAGGTTTAAATGCAGCAAGTAAAGATAAACACTCTTGAATAATATTTCTCTCCCATCACGTTGTATGTGTATGTAAGCATGAGTGTCAATTTTTAAAATTAAGCACAAATGAATACAATCTCATAACTAAAACCAGTATTTTTTTGAGAA
This sequence comes from Sminthopsis crassicaudata, assembly GCF_048593235.1. Lineage (NCBI taxonomy): Eukaryota > Metazoa > Chordata > Mammalia > Dasyuromorphia > Dasyuridae > Sminthopsis > Sminthopsis crassicaudata. Next base: position 738,137,428 of record NC_133617.1, on the reverse strand, counting down.
ATTATTAGCTATATTTATTTCTATTTTAGGACAAAATTTTTCTTGTTATGGATAAGTGGCTAATTTTAGAGAGAAAAGGTAAAAATACTGATGACAATGTGGCAGTCTTCCCTACTAGGTTGTAGTACACCTAAACTGACAAAAAAAATGCCAAATAATTTTTGCAGTATGGATTTACTTCTGATAATGGTGTGGAAAAATCTCTTTAGTTTGTAACAAAGTTTTGGATGCAGAGAGCATAAAACTAGCCAAACTAACATGACATCTTAATAACCAAGTATGTAGTTATTGAAATAAAAGAAAGGAATATTTGGAGCAACTTTTAAAATCTTCAAAAAAAAAAAAAAAAGAAAAAGAAAAACTGTGTTGTGAGAACTGTTACTGTCAATGAAAAGTATTTCCTTGCATCTTATGAAACTTCTTATTTAATTGCAAAATCTAAAAAGCCCTATGTGATGAGAGAAGATCTCATGTTACTTGCTGCTATTAAAATGTCAGAAATATTGTTCATAAGGATACGGGTAGGCATAGGGATGAAATTCATAAAAATTTCTTTACCAAATGATACTGTTTCACAAAAGAATTTCTGAAATTAGTAAAGACCAATTCTAGCAGCTCATTACCAGGTAGCAGGTTTAAGAGCAGCCTAAAGTTTGCAATTCAATTAAGTGAAACAATTATTATTTTTCTAACATGGCACAGTTGTTACTTTATATAAAATGCTTATAAAGGAAGCATACATGAGGAATTATCTCTTTGGAAGGGCATATCAGATACATATATGTGTGTATATGTATAGATAGACATATCTTTACATCTCTGTCTATATCTCAAAATCAATGAATTTTCCACAAATGAAGATTTATAGTAGGAAAATTGCATTAGTCTATACAGCTAGCACTGGAGCAATGATGGGCAAGAATGCTGGACTTGTAGCAAAATTGAAGCTGGTGGCAATAAACACATCACTTTTACTCACTGCGTAATCCATCAGGAGGCACTCCTAGCCAGAAAAAAAATCAGCAGCCAGATGTTATGATTCTCAATACTATCAAAATTATTAACATCACTAAAAGCTGTGCCCTTAAGAGTCATTTGTTTTCAAACCTTTGTAAAGATATGAGTTCTGATTACAAAAGTTTATTATTACATACATACTCTCAAGAGAGTAAAGTTTAAACAGATTATTGAAATTGAGAGATGGTGAAGTTGTTATATTTTTGACTGAATGGAAATCTGATATTATTAGTTTTTTTTTTTTTTCAGAATGACTTATGACTTTTAGAACAATTATTTGTTGAATATTTGCTAAAAACTCAATGATTTAAACATGTCATTTCAAGGGAAAATTGTAACATTGAAAGTTTTACAATCACAAGTTAACATATGGAAAAATAAGGTGGGAAAATGGTTTTATAATTGAAAATAGCCTTCCCAGAGATTTAATCGTAAGAGATAATTGATCATCTGAAGTGCCTAGAAATACCGTTTCAGAAAATTTTCCTTTCAGATTTTGATTCTAAAAAACTAAGTTGAGCTCATAAACCATATTTAATTGAAATAAAAAACACCATCCATCTGACATTAAAAGTTCAAGAAGAATTTGCTGAGTTATCAAGTGACACAGATTTCAAATTGAAGTTTCCTGGGGGGAAAAAAAAAACACATTAAATGAATTTTGGCTTAAGATTTGACAGAATTTCCAACAATTTCTAAAATGGCCTTAGACATACTTCTGCCATTTTGTATTATGTATTTATGTGAAGTGATGTTTTCAACATTGGTGATTACAAAATTGAAATATTGGAGATGCTCTATGCCCTGCAACATCAAATGTTCCACCAATATTGAATACTTTATGTGAAAATAAAAAAGCACATCCATCTCATGCAAATTTACTTTCATCATTAAGAAACGGCAAGATTGTGTGTATATCAAATGTTTTGGTGTTTTGGTTTTAAAATAAATGTCTTGGTGATTTATTATTAGTAAATGTTTGATTTGTCAAAAAAAAATATATATATATATATTTATATGCCTGGGGTCTTGTAAAAATGTCTCAGGTGAAAGTGGCTGGGATTGGGAAAAGTTTAAGAAGTCCTGACCTGATAAAGTTGATGCACACATTGCTAGAGCTCACTCAGGGTTTGGGAGGCACCTAAAGAAAATGTGGGAGTGAGCTGGAAAAGGTAAACAACTCCAAGGAAAACAGGATTAGTGAGCTGGAAAAGGTAAACAACTCAAAGGAAAACAGGATTAGAGAGCTGGAAAAAGAAATCAGCTCTCTAAAAAATAAAATGGATAAAATGGAAAAAAATTCCATAGAAGATAAAAACTCAATGGGACAATTACAAAGAGATATAAAAAAGTGAGTGAAGAAAATACATCATTGAAAATTAGACTGGAACAAGTAGAAATGAATGACTCAAGGAGAAACCAAGAGGGAGTCAAGCAAAACCAGAGAAATGAAACAATTGAAAAGACTGTCAAGTACCTTACCAGAAAGACAACAGACCTGGAAAACAGATCCAGGAGAGACAATTTGAGAATAATTGGACTCCCTGAAAAATGGGAGGAAAAAAAGAGCTTGGACACCATTTTCGAGGAAATTATCAAAGAGAACTGCCCAGACGTTTTGGAAACAGAGGGTAAAATAGACATTGAAAAAATTCATCGATCACCTACTGAAAGGGACCCTAAAATCAAAATGCCAAGAAATATAGTGGCCAAGTTCAAGAACCATCAGACAAAGGAAAAGATATTGGAAGCTGCTAGAAAAAAACAATTCAGATATAGAGGATCCACAATAAGGATAACACAGGATCTAGCAGCGTCCACATTAAAAGAACGCAGGGCCTGGAACATGATATTCCGAAAGGCTAAGGAACTTGGTATGCAGCCAAGAATAACTTACCCAGCAAGAATGAGCATCGTTTTCCAGGGAAGAAGATGGACATTTAACGAAATAAATGAATTCCATCTATTTTTGATGAAAAAACCAGACCTACATAAAAGGTTTGATCTTCAAATACAGAACTCAAGAGACTTCTAAAAAAGGTAAAAAGATATCTTGAGAACTATACTTCTGTCAAAAAAATATGTAAAGAACATATGTACAATTTGTCTTAGAAACTAGAGGTGGAAAGGAGATTATATCATAAAAAAGTATAAAGTGGTGGTACTACATCTCATGAAGAGGCAAAGGTAACCTATTATATCTGAGAGAAAGAAAGGAGGGAGATGAACATAGCGTGTATCAATAGACATATTCGATTTATGGTGAAACTTCTTCCACTTCATTGAAAAGTGAAAGGGAAGGAGTAAGCTAAGGGGAAGGGAATACAGTAATTTCGAGGAAAAGGGGTAAAATAAGGGGAGGATCTTTAAGGTGGGGGAGGGATCCTAAAAAGGGAGGGCTGTGAAAAGCAAGTGGTGTTTACCAGTTGAATACTGGATAGGAGGGTAAAAGGGAAGAAAAGGGGAAAAGCATAAGCAGGGGTTAATAGGATGGCAAGCAATATAGAATTAGTCCTTCTAACCATAAATGTGAATGGGGCAAACTGCCTCATAAAGAGGAAGCAGTTAGCAGACTGGATTAAAAGTCAGAATCCTACTATATGTTGTTTACAGGAAACACACCTGAAACAGGATGAGACATTCAAACTAAAAGTAAAAGGGTGGAGCAGAATCTATTATGCTTCAGGCAAAACCAAAAAAGCAGGAGTAGCCATCCTCATCTCAGATCAAGCAAAAACAAAAATTGATCTAATTAAAAGAGATAAGGAAGGGCATTATATCCTGCTAAAGGGAAGCATCAATAGTGAAGCAGTATCAATATTAAACATGTATGCACCAAGTGGTGCAGCATCTAAATTCTTAAAAGAGAAATTAAGAGAGCTGCAAGAGGAAATAGATAGCAAAACTATAATAGCGGGAGATCTCAACCTTGCACTCTCAGAATTAGATAAATCAAACCACAAAATAAATAAGAAAGAAGTCAAAGAGATAAATAGAATACTAGAAAAGTTTGATATGATAGATCTTTGGCGAAAGCTAAATGGAGACAGAAAGGAATATACTTTCTTCTCAGCAGTTCATGGAACCTATACAAAAATTGATCATATAGTAGGGCATAAAAACCTCAAAATCAAATGCAGTAAGGCAGAAATAGTAAATGCATCCTTTTCAGACCATAATGCAATCAAAATAACATTTAATAAAAAGCCAGGGGAAAATAGACCAAAAAATAATTGGAAACTAAATAATCTTATACTAAAGAATGATTGGGTAAAACAGCAAATCATAGACATAATTAATAACTTCACCCAAGAAAATGACAATAATGAGACATCATACCAAAATGTGTGGGATACAGCCAAAGCAGTAATTAGGGGAAGTTTTATATCTCTACAGGCCTACTTGCATAAAATAGAGAAAGAGAGGGCCAACGAATTGGGTTTACAACTAAAATTGCTAGAAAAGGAACAAATTAAAAACCCCCAGACAAACACAAAACTTGAAATTCAAAAAATAAAAGGTGAGATTAATAAAATTGAAAGTAAAAAAACTATTGAATTAATTAATAAAACTAAGAGTTGGTTTTATGAAAAAACCAACAAAATAGACAAACCCTTAGTAAACCTGATTAAAAAAAGGAAAGAGAAAAAGCAAATTGATAGTCTTGAAAATGAAAAGGGTGAACTCACCACTAATGAAGAGGAAATTAGAATAATACTTAGGAGCTACTTTGCTCAACTTTATGCCGATAAATTCGATAACTTAAATGAAATGGAAGAATACCTTCAAAAATATAGCTTGCCCAGATTAACAGAGGAAGAAGTAAGTAGTCTAAATAGTCCCATCTCAGAAAAAGAAATAGACCAAGCTATTAACCAACTTCCTAAGAAAAAGTCCCCAGGACCAGATGGATTTACAGGTGAATTCTACCAAACATTTAAAGAACAACTAACTCCAATGCTATGTAAACTATTTGAAAAAAATAGGGATTGAAGGAGTCCTACCAAATTCCTTCTATGACACAGACATGGTACTGATACCTAAACCAGGTAGATCGAAAACTGAGAAAGAAAACTATAGACCAATTTCCTTAATGAATATTGATGCTAAAATCTTAAATAAGATATTAGCAAATAGACTTCAGAAAATCATCCCCAGGATAATACACTATGACCAAGTGGGATTTATACCAGGAATGCAGGGCTGGTTTAATATTAGGAAAACTATTAGTATAATTGACCATATTAATAATCAAATTAATAAAAACCATATGATCATCTCAATAGATGCAGAAAAGGCATTTGATAAAATCCAACATCCATTCCTACTAAAAACGCTTGAGAGTATAGGAATAAATGGACTATTCCTTAAAATAATAAGGAGCATATATTTAAAACCTTCAGTAAACATCATATGTAATGGTGATAAACTAGAACCTTTCCCTGTAAGATCAGGAGTGAAACAAGGTTGCCCACTATCACCATTACTATTCAATATAGTACTAGAAACTCTAGCCTTGGCAATAAGAGCCGAGAAAGAGATCCAAGGAATTAGAGTAGGAAATGAAGAAATCAAATTGTCACTTTTCGCAGATGACATGATGGTATACTTAGAGAACCCCAAAGACTCTGCTAAAAAGCTATTAGAAATAATTCAGAATTTTAGCAAAGTCGCAGGATACAAAATAAATCCACATAAATCCTCAGGATTTTTATACATTACCAACACAATCCAACAGCAAGAGATACAAAAAGAAATTCCATTCAAAATAACAGTCGATAGTATCAAATATTTGGGAATATATCTACCAAAGGAGAGTCAGGAATTATATGAGCAAAATTACAAAACACTTGCCACAAAAATAAAGTCAGATTTAAATAATTGGAAAGACATTCAGTGTTCTTGGATAGGCCGAGCGAATATAATAAAGATGACAATACTCCCCAAACTAATCTATTTATTTAGTGCTATACCAATCAGACTCCCAAGAAACTATTTTAATGACCTAGAAAAAATAACAACAAAATTCATATGGAAGAATAAAAGGTCGAGAATTGCAAGGGAACTAATGAAAAAAAAGTCAGAGGAAGGTGGTCTAAGTGTACCTGATTTAAAGCTATATTATAAAGCAACAATCACCAAAACCATTTGGTATTGGCTAAGAAATAGACTAGTTGATCAGTGGCATAGGTTAGGTTTACAGGGCAAGATAGTGAATAAAAATAGCAATCTAATCTTTGACAAACCCAAAGATCCCAAATTTTGGGATAAGAATTCATTATTTGACAAAAACTGCTGGGAAAACTGGAAATTAGTATGGCAGAAACTAGGCATGGACCCACATTTAACACCACATACTAAGATTAGATCAAAATGGGTCCAAGATTTAGGCATAAAGAACGAAATCATAAATAAATTGGAGGAACATGGGATGGTTTACCTCTCAGACTTGTGGAGGAGGAAGGAGTTTGTGTCCAAGGGAGAACTAGAGACCATTATTGATCACAAAATAGAACATTTTGATTACACCAAATTAAAAAGTTTCTGCACAAACAAAACTAATGCAAACAAGATTAGAAGGGAAGTAACAAATTGGGAAAAATTTTTTACAGTTAAAGGTTCTGATAAAGGCCTCATCTCCAAAATATACAGAGAATTGACTTTAATTTATAAGAAATCAAGCCATTCTCCAATTGATAAATGGTCAAAGGATATGAACAGACAATTTTCAGATGATGAAATTGAAACTATTTCCACTCATATGAAAGAGTGTTCCAAATCACTATTGATCAGAGAAATGCAAATTAAGACAACTCTGAGGTATCATTACACACCTGTCAGATTGGCTAAGATGACAGGAACAAATAACGATGAATGTTGGAGGGGCTGTGGGAAAACTGGGACACTGATGCATTGTTGGTGGAGTTGTGAAAGAATCCAACCATTCTGGAGAGCAATCTGGAATTATGCCCAAAAAGTTATCAAAATGTGCATACCCTTTGAACCAGCCATACTACTACTGGGCTTATACCCCAAGGAACTACTAGAGAAGGGAAAGGGTCCTGTATGTGCCAAAATGTTTGTGGCAGCCCTTTTCATAGTGGCTAGAAGCTGGAAGATGAATGGATGTCCATCAATTGGAGAATGGTTGGGTAAACTATGGTATATGAATGTTATGGAATATTATTGTTCTATAAGAAATGACCAACAGGAGAAATACAGAGAGGCTTGGAGAGACTTACATCAACTGATGCTGAGTGAAACGAGCAGAACCAGAAGATCATTATACACTTCAACAATGATACTGTACGAGGATGTATGCTGATGGAAGTGGATTTCTTCAACATAGAGAAGAGCTAATCCAATTCCAATTGATTAATGATGGACAGAACCAGCTACATCCAGAAAAGGAACACTGGGAAATGAATGTAAACTGTTATTTTTACCTTCTGAATCCAATTCTTCCTGTGCAACAAAAAATTCGGTTCTACACACATATATTGTCTAAATTATACTGTAATATATTTAACATATATAAGACTGCTTGCCATCTGGGGGAGGGGGTTGGGGGAGGAAGAGAAAAAATCTGAATAGAAGTAAGTGCAAGGGATAATGTTGTAAAAAATTACCCATGCATATGTACTGTCAAAAAATGTTATAATTATAAAATAAAAGAAAAAATTAAAAAAAAAAAAAAAGAAAAAGAAAATGTGGGAGAGGGGGCAGCCAAGTGGCGCAGTTTAAATCTGGTCTCAGACTCTTAATACTTCCTAGCTGTGTGACTTTGGGCAAGTTACTTAATCCCAATTGCCTCAAAAAAAAAAAAAAAAGAAAAAAAGAAAGAAAAAGAAAGAAAGAAAGAAAAGAAAAAAGAAAATGTGGGAGAGAAGAGCTATAGTGAACTGAAGATGTACAGAGTTGTTGGGCAAGATCTGCAAAGTGAGGGATTGTATATCTGCAAAATCTGCACGGTGTACCAGTGCCATGCCGGAAAATTGACCCACATCCATTGGAATTGTCTTAGGAAGGTTCGGAAGATGTCCTAGCAAGACAAGATATCAGACACTGAGGTTCTCTCTCAAGCTGAATTGCCAAGTGTTCACACTCTACTTCAAGAGTGCATCTCTGACACACTGGCCGTGTTGTTTGAATGCCAGATATATGTTAGCCTATAAGACTATTTCATGGGGAACTCACATAAGGCAAGTGCCCGCATGAAGGTCAGAGGCAATACAAGGGCACTCTCAAGGTCTCTCAGAAGGAATCGATCGCAAGACATAGGAGACCCTGGCAGAGGACCATCGGTGTGGAATGTCCTCATCACATAAGGTGCTGAGCAGTACAAGTAAAGCAGAATTACAGTAGCACAAAAGAAAGGGGAGATATTTCCATCTCAAATGTTGAAACAAATTATGTGTCCAACCTGGGATAGAATTTTCCAGCTCCTGCTGGATTGTTCAGCCACAGCTGAGTGGCTGTACCATGACTCCACCATCGTGATGCCGTTGGTCCTCAAGGAGGAAGGACAAACTACAACAAGCCGCGATTATTTTACTGTTTACGGACATTCCGTCCCAGCCTCTCTCAGTGTCTCTTTTCCCAGATTTCGAAGTCTCTGCTTGGCAGAGGTTGGAGAGCTCAGTGTGCTCTTGGTCCAGATGCTCTGCAGTGCCCCATAATCAGACCTCATTATGTTTAGACATGTCTTGGCAGCTTCCTGCTCTCCCACATTCTCTGCTACTGCTACCAAAGCCTCTATTTTATTCATTTAATAAAAGGGAAGGGAAAAGAAGAATCTGCGTGATTGATTTAAGGAAACCATATGATACCATTTCGAACCCATAAATCATCTTGATCATGCTTAAATCTCTGTAAGCTTATCCATCCTTGGGGCATGAAGGACCACTTGGAAGCTCTTTCTGGTTTTTTTTTTTTTTGTTTTTTGTTTTTTTTTCCGTGTAGGGAATAGCTCAACCTCTCACTGGCGTGGAGGATTCATGAAACATTCCCCTTGACCAACAGGTCAAAGGTTTGGGAAAACAAAGTTCGAAACATCTTTCTTGTTCCTGAAAAGGTTAGATGTTCTTTGGGAAGAGGACTGTCCATGGTTTATGTCATTTTCATTTCTGGGGATTTGGTCCGTCCCTCCCCAGTGCATCCCTGCCCCAACGCCAAACTTGAATTTTCCCCTTGTTTAAAAAAAAAAAAAAAAAAAAAAAGCTGGGGCAGGTAGATGGTGCAGTAGTTAGAGTACCAGCCCTGAAGTCAGGAGGAGCCGAGGTCAAATTTGACCTCAGACACTTAACACCTCCTAGCTGTGTGACCCTGGGCAAGTCACTTAACCCCAATTGTCTCAGAAAAAAAAAAAAAAGCTATGCAAAGATAACTAATTGAAGAAAAAAAATTCTGATCATATTTGCAACATTTGCTCTCTTAGTTCACCATCTCTTTATTGTGAGGAAGAAGGTATGTTTTTTTTTGTTTGTTTGTTTTGTTTTTTAACACAGAACATAAACATTTATTGACTGTCTCATTGGTTCTCTGGGATCATAATTAACTCTTCTGTTATTCAGGGTTCATTATCCTTTGAGGGACCTTCCCAGTCTTGGAAGGGGACCTGAACCTCTGGGACTGGACTTTCAAGCACTCCCAGAGGAAGAGACTGGAGTAAAGAAGCCTTGAAGGTCAACCCAGAGGCCCCTTCTGCTTCTCCCATTCCCCCCCCCCCAGACTCCTTCTCTGTGCACCTCTGGGGCCCTCCTCAGCTGGTCTGGAAATGTGAAGAAAGCCCCGGAGAGGTAGGATTTCGTTTATTTTATTTTTTTTAGCCTAATTTGGATATTCTTTCCTTAGCCATCCAAAGGACATTTCTCAGAATGGCCACCAGATGGCGAAGCTGCAACACAACCTTGCCCTAAATCCCATGTAGGGAAAAGTCCTTGAATCTACAGAAATATCCCACAATGGAGGAAGCTCTATTTTCAGGAGAGGGAAAGGGAAGGCTAAGGGGAGAAGCAGATTATTTTGCAATAAGAAAAAAACGAACCATAGTTTCAATGCCATCTGTTTGGAGACAAAGCAAGAGCTTCCTGCAGGAAACATGCTGTATCAACTTAATTAAGTCAATACAGGATCAATGAGTAAACATTTATTAAGCTCCTACTATGTTCCAGGAGCTGTGTGAAGCATTGCGATATACAAAAAAGCTGGAATAGTGGCTAGCCTTTGAGGTTCCCAAATTGTTTTACAAAATAAATGATTCTCTCAACAGCCCGGGGAAGTCGACGTTATTTTTATTCTTATCAATAATAATATAGGGGGCAGCTAGAGCTAGGTGGTGCAGTGGATAGAGCACCAGCCCTGAATTCAGGAGGACCCGAGTTCAATCTGGTCTCAGACACTTCACACTTCCTGGCTGTGTGACCCTGGGCAAGTCACTTAACCCCAGCCTCAGAAAAAGGAAAAAATTAATAATATAACCACTAGCATTTATACAGTGCTTGCTATGTAATATGCTGCATATGTTATCTAGCACTTCCTACAGGCACTTTATCGATATTATTCACCTAATCCTCACAGCCGCTCTTGGAAGTAGCTGCAAGGAGAAAACTAAGATTCCAAGTGCTCGGGCTCATAATTAAGGGTCTGAAGCATGATTTGAATTCAGGTTTTTCAGAGTAAACTCAACAGGGCCGTGTGTTGTTGGGTGGGACTGTCTAGAGACTGACTAGGAGAGGATTGAAAGCCCCTCATCTCAGAGGTCTCAGGGAAAGGTTGGACACTGACCTCCCAGTCACGTCAGATGGGGAGAATGAATAATATCCAGGCTTAGCCTGAAAACCTCCCACAATATACCTTGTCAAAATCTAGGGGGGTGTTAAATGAGCCCTCTGTTTGTCACCTTCTGTCCCAGAGGATTTCAGTTCTGCAAATCCCTTGGATCATCAGGACAGGGCACTTGGAGCTTTGCCCCAGGCTGCTGAGTTTAGAAAGCAGCAAGGTCTAAACAGAGCTCAGTACCTCCTTTTCAAGAATAATTAATTAAAATAAGAAGCTACCAGATGGCAGGTTGAGATAATGGGATCGTGGAGCTGGAGTTGTGAAGGGAGCTTGGAGGCCACTGAGTCCGGTACCCTAAGGTTACAAACTAGGAAACTGAGGCCCTTGTAACCTAGGTCACACTGATAGGGATGCACAAGATGCGATGAGAACCCACTGGCTCCAAATTCAGGGGTCTTGTGTTGTACCAAGATGCCTCAGAAGCAAGGAGAAAGTGTATGTGGGTACGTGTGTAAGGTGTTTGTGTTCTCATTACTGGTATGGGTTTTGGTGGAATCCCTTACTTTCTCTGGATCTCAGCTTCCTTACCCCATCTGTAAAGGAACTGAACTGGGTAAGGTCCAAGGTCTCTTCCAGTCCCAGAGCTAGGATGCCATGGAATACTTGAGGAAGAAGAGAGTACTATCAATGGTGGGAGGTATCCAGGAGGCTTCCTGAGGGAGGTGTCACCTGAGCTAAGCCCTTAAGGAAGAGAAGAATTCTAGTAGGTAAAGATGAGGAGGGAAGGTAGTCCAGGTGCAGCGTGGATGGAGATGGTACCAACCACTCCCTTGTCTCCCTATATCCTCTTCCCGACTCTTCCTCCCTACACCAATGCCAGCAGGTTAAGGTGTTTCTCAGAGGGGTAACCCAAGGTGAGGACGGGAAAGACAAACATCTACGCCTTGGAGCTGTAGCTCCTGAGCCTCCACCCGTGTGCATCTTCATGAAACACATCAGTCAAGAGAGCACCACTAACTCACTCATGAAATGCAGTCCATGCGTAAGTCTGGAGCAAACTCTTCCATCAATGCCCGGATGTGTGTGCTCAGGTGAGCAAAGGCACAGGATCTGTGGGAGAGGATGGGCACAAACTTATAAAAAATAAACAGGAGACCCCATGAGGAAGGAAATCCAGGAGTCTGGAGCAGCTCCTAGTTCTGGACTTCAGACCCTCTTCCCCTAATCTGTTTAGGGAATTATCTGCCCCATGTCACCCATTTCTATTCTAGTTACTGTTCTTTTAGTCTTGTCACTCTCCAACTGGACAAAATGGCTTCTTTGCTCCCCTCAAGCCATTGGAAGATTAGCCAAGAGCAGCAGCTGTAAGACTGGGATCTGCATTTTCCCTTGTTTGCATACTGAGGCAATGTTCCCTTTTTCAGTAAAAAAAAAAAAAAAAAAAAAAAAAAAAAAAAAAAAAAAAAAAAACAGTTTCTTCAAGTTTAGGATCTATATTACTCTTCAGATCTGCTGCCTGCCCCCGAGGGATTTCCCCTTATCAAACACTATAAGAGTGTAAAGATGGTTCAGTAGATATAGAGAGCTGGATCTGGAAACAGAAAGACCAGCTTCAGAAAATACATACTATCTATGTGTCTTGGGCAGGTCACAACCTCTGCCTGACTTAGTTTCCCCATCTGTAAAATAAGCATAATAATAGCACTTACCCCACAGGATTGTTATGAGGGTAAAGTGATAGAATATTTATAAAATGTTTTGTAAACCTTGAACACTATATATATATATATGTGTGTGTGTGTGTGTGTGTGTGTGTGTGTATATATATATATATATATATATATATATATATGCTGTTACTATAAAAAGGCAATACAAGTAAGCCTCTGAAGGATTATATATATATATGTGTATATATATAGATATATATGTTATTGTTATTATGTGGGTAAAGTGATATAATATTTATAAAATGTTTTGTAAACCTTGAACACTATATATATATATATATATATATATGTGTGTGTGTGTGTGTGTGTGTGTATATATATGTATATATATATATATATATATATATATATATATGTATATATGCTGTTACTATATAAAGGTAACACAGGTAAGCCTCTGAAGGGCTTTCCTCTCTCTCAACCTCTAGAGGGTGCTAAAGAGTAAGGCAAACTTGTTCCAGTCAGCAATTTAAACAACAGAGAATTTTCCTTTTTCAAATCAGTTCCCAGCATCAGAGCTTACTTCTAATCAGATCAGTTCCCACATCAGCTTCAGAGATGTTTGTCTCTGGTTAGCTGGGTCTCTGCTGAGCTGTTCGTTTCTCAGCTTCATTGGCTTCTGTGTGTTCTGTTGAGTTGAATAACAGGTAGATCGGCTCTATAGTCCCCAGATTCAGATACACAAAATCTCTGAATTGGAAGGGACCTCAAGAGCATCTAGTCTAACCTGTATCTATAATATGTTGTGAGTTTCATTGTCTGCCCATATATTCTCTATGTTGACAGGTCAGTTAATTCTAGCCTATCCTTCCCACTTGCATGCAGAAGATCTCAACAAACAACAGCTAGATAGTTCCAGTTCTTTACACTATTTCCCAAATCTTTTTATACATTTCTAATAAACTACTGCCTAGAAAGTAAGCTTAAAGAAGGAGCTTAAAGCTTCCTACTGTACTTGAGTTCAGTATCCCAGAGCATTACACTAAATTATTCCCTTTTTGTTTCTCGTATGTATTAGCTTTATCTCTAGAACTAGATTCCTTTAGAACAGAGATTACAGATGTTCCTGGCACACATTAGGCACTTTTCTTGGTTGTTTTTTTTTTTTTTTTTTTTTTTTTTGTATCTTAACTACTACAGGACTGAGTACAATGTCGAGATTTAATATTGACTTGACTCCCCAACATGAGCCCCCCAATTCCACTTCATGGTGTTTGTGGTCCAACTAGATCTGAATCTTCCTACCTGAACCTATGGGGATGATCAGTAATATGTTATTTTCTTTCTATCCAGCCAGAAAAAAACTGGAAAATTTTAAAGGTAAATCAGATCTAAAATATTTAACTGATTCATTATACTAACCAATATAGTCAAAGAATAATGATTGAGATATAAAACATTTCATTCAAGGGTGTAGGTCGTTTGTAGGACCTACTTAGATTATCCATATGATACTTGGGTTGCCTAACTGTGGTTCATGGGGAGTCTTTGTAATATTGCCTACCCCTCTTGAAGGGAGACTGATTCCTGCCTGGAAGGCAGCAGGAAAAACCATGAAGTTGGTTTCAATGTTCTCCTCTGAGACAAAGGAGTACCATACTGGAATTATTTCTATTTCCCTTCCCACTAAATATTACTGGTTTAGGGGTGATTTTTAGATTTGAGTTGCTCTCTGTGTTCCTGTCCCTTATAGAGGAAAGGGGACCTCAAGCTTCACTCCTTCCCAGAAAATGCTAGTTAAACAAAAAACCATTACAAATAGTTAATGGCAAGTAAACCCACCTGCACAGAGAACAAACAGAAACAAGAGAAGTTATACAAATTAAAATAAACTAGAAAATATAGAAAGTGTATGAGTTCTTCCACTGACTGCGACATCTCGGCTCCACTGAGTCTCCAACCTCACCCAGAGGGAAATGTCTCCGAAAGCAAATTGGAAATAAGAGACATGCTGATAAGTCGGCTTCCTCCTATATGTCCAGTTTTAAAGATCTGTGTTATCTACCCGTGGGTCTTCTTCTGAAGTATATCTGGAATTCTGTATGTCCTCTCCTGAAGCAAGAATGAGAAAAATAATGTCTCTCTTTTCTAAAACATTCTTTACAACTCTGCTCCCACTGCGGACACCCTGTGTTACGTGACCTTTCTCTCCACCAATGAGGAGAGTCTTCGGCAGATATTCCAGGTTTGAAGCTTAGATTATAATAATAGTAAGGCAACGGAAATTCTCAGCCACTTTTCTGAATTTTCTCATTTGGAATGGAAGGGGCTCAAGTGTCTCCAAAAGTCATGGCTCTGGGTACAATTTCTTTTCTTTATTTTTAATTATTAAAGTTTTTTTTAATTGACAAAACATAATCATGGATAAGTTTTCAGCAATGACCCCTGCAAAACCTTCTGTTCCAAAATTTCCCCTCCTTTCCCCCACCCCATCCCTGGTTGGCAGGTAGTCCAATACATGTTAAATATGTTAAAGTATATGTTAAATGTAATATATGTATACATATTTATACAGTTATCTTGTTGCATAAGAAAAATCAGATCCAGACAGAAAGGAAAAAAATCTGAGAAGGAAAACAAAAATGCAAGCAGACAATAAAGAAAGAGTGGAAATGCTATGTTGTGGTCCACACTCATTTGGTACAATTTCTTTTTGGAGCCAGAGCACATCTAGGTTGGGCCCCTGAGGCTGAAGACTTATATGAATAGCTAAGACAATATAATCTAGTCAATAATCTGTTCCTTTATTAGTCACATTTAATATTGCAGTTCGATCTCTCCAAGGGTGGTTCCTAGTCACCCTTTCTCCAAATAGTTTGCCTCAGACATTGCTTTGTTCTTCATGGCCATAAATTCCAATAAATAGCTCAATTATTCCTCCATTTTTCTAGAAATACTGTTTGCTAATCAACAACTATCTTATGAGCACACAATCTCTATGGAAATAGAATCCTTGTTCTCTTTCAATAAGCATTCAAGCTCTAGGTCAAGGCATGCTGGGAAACATAGTCCTTTCCTACGTTGGCCATACGTATTCCTTGGGTACTATATTGTTAAACTCTTTTCACTTATGACCCTTTAACAAGAGACGACAAGATCAATTTACTTGAGTAAATTTTTGTAACTTTTAAATTGAATTAATTTATAATATAGTAGTTATAATTATATGTGCATTTTTATATTATATGTAAATAATAAAGTAATATAATATAAAAATTAATTTTATTAAAATTAAAAATAAAAAATTTTTTACTTGATCTTGGAGAGTGACTCCAAAGGCCAGACTCTCAATAATTAGTCTCTTTCTACCCTTAAAGGCTCACCCTTTAACTTGAGACCATCTCTCCTTTGTCTCATCATATTCAAATTTATATCATATTTATTTGAGTATCTATCATATTTCCTCTCTTAGATTGTAAAGTCCTTGAGGTCAAACACTCTTGTTTTTATAACTTTTTATCTCTAGCACCCAGAACAGTGCCCTTAGGTACTTAAGAAAAAAATGTGTTGACTTAAATTTTATTTTGGTAGATTGAAAAGTTGAAAAATAGTAGTCATATGTTCTTTCTTTGTCTTGAGTCCTTGCTTCTTATACAATTTGTTTTTGTAAAGAAGAATGGAAGGGAGAAAACTTCAACCTATTGTTTCAGTGAAATGTCTTTATTTGGAAAGCGTGTGAAGCCGAATATGTCCTGTTGTGCTGGTGTGAAAGGGAGAATGGAAAGAAAGGCTTAACTGAGGACGTGATTTGAGTTTTTTAATTGGCACACGTGAATTCTAAGACTTGAAATTGTTAGGGCCTGAGAATGAAACATGCAATTGAGATGGTCTGATTAGCGTTTCAGGATATGACCTTTGAATAAGCAATATTGCGCATATTTGGTCAAAGTCTGTTTAGGTTTTGCCATCTGGACAGTTCCATTAGGAAACCCGGGATCCAGCTTCATGTCAGCAAATGATTGGAACTCACCTCAGCTCTGGGTTTTCCACCAAAAGGGCCTCTTCTCCCTGGAGCTTTTCTGGCTCAGGCTGTTTTTACTGGAAAGATAGAATCTTTCCTTTGGTCACACTTTTTGGTTTTGGCTCCCTTCTCTTTCTCTTGTAACCGCTGTACCCTGTACTAATAAGATAGTTATGAAACCAAAGGCAAACCAATTCACCTTCAATTTGGATCATCTGCTTCATGGAAAAATGATCGATTGCCCCTTCTTCTAACTGGAATAAGAGGAATTTGGGTTATTTCTCTTGTTTGGACCAAGGTGGGAAATGATGAAGATCGTAGAGAGGTAAAAATAACACCATCTTGGTTTGGTTTTTAAATTCTAGTGCCAAATACTTACAGCTGTGAATAATATTTAAAAGAAATGGAGTTCTTAAGCCATCACCATGCAGTGGGAAGAACGTTGGCTCTGGAAGGAGAGTAGCTATGTTTAGCCTTAACTCTGGATTTCCTTCCTACCTGTCTGATATTGGTCTTTTTGAGTCTGTTTTCATCTATAAGAATGAGGAGAACAAAAGGAATAAAGATCCCTTTTATCTCTAGGTTTATTATGTATGGTCTATATCCATGATGACCTTTATCTTTCCCATATTGTTGAAGTTATGATATGTTGTTTATGTTCATTTTTGTGGAGAAGAGGAGACTTGAGATGTCTTGAAGTAGATTGAGGACATGGACTGCCTTGCTTTTGTTTCCAAGACATGGTAGGATTTTAAGAAATGCTTGTTGATTGGATCTTCTCACTGTGGAAAATCACTCTGTCCTGATAGCCCCTTTTTCTGATGGGTGAGTTCCTCTTGGATCTTCCATGATAAAAAAAAAAAAAATATATATATATATATATATATATATATATATATATATTCTCTTGATCCCCTTTGGGCTCTCTGGACATCTTTCTCCATGGTACCAAATACGGATACCTTCTCCTGCCTTTACCCAATTTTTATGTAGTCTTTCCCTATTAGAATGTAAAGTCTTAGAATATAAAATGTCTCTCTTTTGGCTTCTTGATGCTTAACATAATGTCTGGGATGGGGATAATGCTTATTGACTTGACATCAATTACGTTTCCTGAGGCTCAGTTTCCTCTTCTGTAAAATCAAATGAAAACTGAACTAGATGGCCCAGGAGGTGCCTTTCAGCTCAAGATGTACAGTTCCATGATCCTAAGACTGATAGGTTCATGCTTTTGAAAGGATTTCCTTTAGAAGACAGATGAACTGTCCTTTGTGTCTGTGACAGGAATAATAGGTGAAGCTGAGAGAATTTTAAGTGAAAAGTTTAAGTGTAAATTTTAAGTGTAAAACTAGAAACTTCCAAACTCTGAGAGCTGTCCAAAGTGGACTGAGCCATGAGGGGGGGGGAATCCAGGGACATGGTGGGTTCCCTCTCACTAGAGGTTTTCAAGGAAAGCTATAATACAAACATACTACAGTCTTACATAATTATATATGAATATATATGTGTATGATTATAGATATCTGTGTATGCATGTCTATATACAGGTATACCTAAATGTATGTCTATATACAGGTATACATAAACATATTCATGCTTAATTGTAGCCATCTTGGGGGATTGAAAGAAGGGGGAAAAAGAATAAAGTAAAAAATGCACAACAGAGAACGAAAACCTACAAGGAAGCAAAGAAAAGATGGCCAGCTCTGAAAACAATGCATGGTATTTATTATATAGGTTTTCTTAATAATAATAAAAAAAATAAATGTATTTATTTCTTGTTTTAAATTTTTTTATTTATTGCTTTAATTTTATTTATTTGTTTATTGCCTTAAATTTTAATCCTCTCTTAGGTTCCAAGAGAATCTCAGAGAGGGCTATGATGATTTTGTTTTGTTCAAAAGTCTTCAGCTTTTTCTTGCTGATTTCAATTCTTCTCTTGCCAAGACATTAAGTTGAAATATTGGAAAATTAAAGCAAATGTGGCTTTGTTCCTTTCTGACAAGTGGGCATTAACTAGAAGCAATCTAACTTAAGGGACAGAACTAGGGCCATGGGCCTGGGTTTTCAATCTGGTACCTCTTCTGCCATAACCTTTGAAACTACTGTCAATGAATAAATGGTACCAACTTCCAGTCATGAAACTGTTGATTTGAGGACTCAGAGAACCTTGGTTTGAATCCCAGAACCATCCCTCACTGACTGTGTGACATTAGTTAAGTCACAAACTCTCTGGGTTTCAATGTCCTCAGGTATATAATAAGAGGGCCCCTTCTCTGTGACCCTTCCACTGCTTAATTTATGGTTCTATAGAGAGTGTAGAATTTTGGAAAGGATGAAGGGACCTTAAGGCTCATCTAGCCTATCGCTCTCATTATTTTTTTTCAATAAGTTTGTGATGAAATTTTGTCCTCAATAATAATAATAGATAGCATTTGTATAATGCTTTAAAGTTTGCAAAACATTTTTAAAGCTTTTTCTTTTCAAACATATGCATAGATAATTTTTCAACATTAACCCTTGCAAAACCTTGTGTTCCAATGCCCCCCCTTTCCCAACCTCTCCCCTAGATGGCAAATAGTTCAATATGTGTTAAATATGGTAGAAAAATATGCTAAATCAATATATGCATACCTATTTATGCAATTATCTTGCTGCATGAGAAAAATCAAATCAAATGAGAAAAATAAGAGAAAAAATGCAAGCAAACAACAAAAAAGTGAGAATGCTATGTTCCCACCCTCAGTTCCCAGAGTCCTCTCTCTGGGTATAGATGTCTCTGTTCATCACAAGATCATCAGAATTGGTCCTAATCATCTCAAAAAGAGCCATGTCCATCAGAATTGATCATAGTATAATTTTGTTGTTGCCGTGTATAATGATCTCCTGGTTCTGCTCACTTTGCTCAGCATCAGTTCATGTGAGTCTCTCCAGGCCTCTCTGAAATCCTCCTGCTGATCATTTCTTACAGAACAATAATATTCCATAACATACATATATTCATATTTAGCCATTCTCCAGTTGAGGGGCATCCACTCAGTTTCCAGTTCCTTGCCACTATAAAGGGTCTGCCACAAACATTTTTGCAAAACATCTTACACATGTTAACTCATTTATCCTCACAATCCTGTGGAGTAGATGATACTATTATCTTATTTTGTGGATGAGGAAATTGAGGGATAGGTTAAGTGATTTGTTCTGGGTCATAGAGTTAATAAGTATTCTGAAACAGGCTTTGAACTCAGGCCTCCTTGGCTCAAAGCCTTATTTTCTATCTATTTTTTTCATTTATCAAAATATTCACTTTTTTCTTCTCCCTCCCATCTTCTTCCCCCACCTCTCATCCCCCCAAAATTAAAAAAGAAACACTCCCTTGTAACAAATATGCATAGTCCAACAAAACAAATCCCCTTAATGGTCGTGGCTGAAAATGTGTGTCATTCTTCATATTCAGCCTTTCACCTCTCTGTCAGGAGATGGATCATATTCCACATCACTGATCTTCATTGAAGATGGCTGCTCATTGCTTTTTTGTTTGTTTGTTTGTTTGCTCATTGCTTTTTCTTTATTTGTTTTTCAGTCAATTGGGCTGAAGTGATTTGGGGCTACCCAGTTAGTATCTGAGGCCAGATTTGAATTCACATTCTCCCGACTCCAGGGCTGGTGCTCTATCCATTGCATCACTTAGTTATCCATTGCATCACTTAGTTATCCTTTCTCCTTCTCATTTTACAAAAGATAAGAGTTCAGAGATTTATAATGCTTTAAGGTCATCATACACCACCCCCAAATAATTTCATAAGATAGACAGTGCAAATATGAGGATTTCCATTTTATATATGAGAAAATGGAGGTTTGTTCAAAGCCACATGGGAGCTGGGACAGAACTAAGACCCAAATCCAGGTTCTGGGATTCCACATCGGGAGGACAAATGATTGTTTTCTGAAAAAGTTTCAAGCTGAGTTCATCTCCTTTTTTATTGACAGGGTAACCAGACTGGTGGATCAGGGGAATATCAATCTAAATTTCAGCAAAGCTTCTGACAAAATCTCTCACCTACGTCTCTTGATTAAGTAGGGTCTTCTGCATGTTTCTTTCTAAGGTTAGAGATTTACTGTAGAGGGCCAGGAACTACATTACTCTGGGCTCACCAATTCTTCCCAATATACATTTGCAGAGACAGACCTATTGGAAGCTTGATAGGGAATGCCTGTGACTGAAACTAAATGCAAACCTAACTGTATAATAGATCAAAGACAAGCCTTTGAACTTAGGCTAGGAAGAGCAGCCCACCACAGAGATCAAAGACATTTAGGAGAAAAGCACTGAAGACATTGGTATGATAATTTTGCTCTGATGTGTTTCACAACTATTTACAATTCTGTCCAAGTGGCCAAAATCTGGCCTAACCATTTGCATCCCAGGGGATTGGGTTTGTTAGAGCCAGTTACAGGAATATCAAAGAGTGTATTATGTATCGACTCTATAAGCATTGGAAACTTACATAAATTTGTCTCTCAGATCAATAAATTTGAAGACTGAATAGCACATCTTCCTCATAGATCTGTGGTTCATTTCACACCCTTTGTGACACGCTGGACCTGGACTCTGACCGTTTACTTAAAGTTGGAGAAGGTATTGATTAAATTTGGTGTTGATAATTAATATTGATTAAAGAGACAGTCTGCCTTCAGACTTAAGCAGAATGCTCAATTCTGAAAGGGTGATGGGGGGGGGGGTTTAATTGGTCTTCTTGATTCACTGGCTGGCGCCCTTGGTAGAAGGCTGATCTCTCCTGATTTCTGATTGCCTCCTGATTATCTAACCTAGATTGCTCACTGCTGACATTCTCATCATAGAAGATCATTTATCTTCATAGCAGATATTTTTTCAGCCTATAGGTATTCCTCATCATTCAGTCTGTTCCTGCTAACATTCTGACAGAGCCTTGAGTGACAATATTGCTGTTATCATATAAAATGTTTTCCTGGTTCTGTTCATTTCACTTTCCTTCAGTTCATATAAGCTTTTCCAGGTCTTTCTGAGAGCATCCTGCTCATCATTTCTTTCTTTTTAAAAAATATAAGTTAAAAAACAAATTTTCTCACTTAATAGTATGCAGCTGGTGACTCAGTGGACCGAGCACTGGGCCTAGAGTCAGGCAGATCTGAGTTCAAACACAGCCTCAGACAGTAACTATCTATCTGTGAGACCCTAGGCAAATTACTTATTCTGTTTGCCTCAGTTACCTCATCTTTAAAATGGACTTGAAAATAGCTCCTGCCTTGAAGAGTTGCTATGAGACTCAGATACTGTTTGTAAAGTATTTAGAATAACATCTGACACATAGTAGGTACTCTATAAATATTAGCAATAGCAATATTATTGCTATTCCCTTTAGCTTTGGAACCACTACAGTGAGTTTGTACCATCCTAGTTAGTCGTACTTCATGTTCCAACTACTATCCCACCTTATACATAACCCCCTCTCCTCTTGCTCCTGAAGCAGTTGGGAATCAACATTGCATTTGGAAGAAGTATGACAGTTGATTTTTCCAAGACTCCCCAAAGTAAAACAGCCTTCCTTAGCTATGTGTTGTCGTTGTCTGCTAGAGAGTAAGTTCTTGAAGGCAAAGGTTGTATTGCTTACTTATATTTGTATTTTAGGCACTTAGCATAGTGGCTCTGTACATATAGAATACATGCATTTATAGTAGCATAGCATAGTGGTATATATAGTAAGTACTTAATTAACACTGCCTTCATTTATTCATTCATTCCAGGTGTTTCCTGTGTGTGTTTTATTTAATGCTTTTAATTTCTTCGCCCCCCCCCCCCCAAGGCTGGGGTTAAGTGACTTGCCCAGGGTCACACAGCTAGGAAGTGTTAAGTGTCTGAGACCAGATTTGAACTTGGGTCCTCCTGAACTCAAGGCTGGTGCTCTATTCACTGCACTACCTAGCTGCCCCGCTTTTAATTTCTTTTAAAAGTTTTTCACAATTTTAATATTTGTTTTTCAAAAATTTGAGTTTCAAATGGTCTCTCCTCCCTACCTATTGAGAAGGCAAGCTATTTGTTATAAGCTATACATGTGAAATGTATTTCCATCTGAGTTATGTTGTGAAAGAAAACACAGATGACCCCCTCAAAAAAGCCAAGAAAAATAAAGAATAAAAAAAATAAGTATGCTTCAATTTGTATTCAGACTCCATCAGTTTGTTCTCTGGAGATGGATTTCATATTTCATCATCACTGCCTCAGAATTGTCTTGCTGAGAATAGTAAAGTCATTCACTATTAATCATTGATCAATATTGCTATTACGATGTACAATCTTCTCTTGGTTCTTTCATTTCACTTTGTATCAATTCATGTAAGTCCAAGTTTTTCTAAGAGTATCCTGATCATCATTTAAAAAATTTTCCAATATAATAGCATTTAATGTTTTCTAATTTCATGTAAAGATATTTTTAACATTCACTGTTTTAATTTTATTTTTTTATTATAGATTTTTATATACAAAACATATGCATGGGTAATTTTTCATCCCTGACCCTTGCAAAACCTTCTGTTCCAACTTTTCCCTTCCTTTCCCCCACCCCCTTCTCTAGATGGCAGGTAGTCCCATACATAACATACAGTTTTATAACATTTTGAATTTCAAATTTTTCTCCTTCCCTCCCTCTGCTCCCTAAGACAGCAAGCAATTTGATAAAGATTATACAGTATGTAATCATATTAATCATATTTTCACATTAGTCACGGTGTAAAAGATGAATCCAAAAAAGGAAAAAGACCACAAGAAAGAAAAAAACAACAAAAACAATGAAAATAGTATTCTTCAATCTGCATCCAGACAAAGCTTTTAGTTTCTAAATCACAATCTTTGCTGGATATACTTTATCCCCTTGGGTTTCCTGACCTTCCTCCCTGATCCCAACCTCAATCAAACACTGGATGACAAAGAATATGAGCTCAACAGCAAAGCTTTTTGAGGGATCGTCTCATTTTGATTTCATATCCCCAGAATATGGCACACATAGAAATGCTTGTTAAATTGACCTGAATGAACAAAGAAACTCAATTAAGCAAAAACAACTGATAGAGTGATCTCCTCTGATAATGTGGGAAACATCCAGCCCTTAAATACCCACTCTTTATTATCCAGTGTCCAGGACCATTATTGGTTTTTCAGTTACTCAAAAATTTGTTGTCCTTTGAGAAATCTTTTCTTTAATACCGTTGTCATTGACTGGTTTTCGCTTCTTATTTCCTTCTGCATCAGTTGAGGCAAATCTTCCCGGGTTTCTCTGAATTTAATGTTATCTGTCATTTTGTACTAAATAATATTCTACTGCATTGACTTAACCACAATTGGTTCAGCCATTCCCTACTTGATTTCCACTTATTTGTTGCCATAAAAAAAATACTGCTATAAATATTTTGGTTTGCAAGGGAGCTTTGTTTTTGTCACAGTGGACTGGGTCAGAGGTTATGAACACTTTTGCACTACTAGGTTCTTAGATCTAGAGCTGGAAGGGATCTCAGGTGTCACCTTGGCCCAATTCTCTCATTATACAGAGGAGGAAACTGAGGACAAGGAGGTACAGTTGGGTCACACGGGTAAAAAGTCTCAGAGCTAAGGTTTAATCCATTTTCTTTTGGCTTTAATCAAGCCCCCTTTCCCTCAATGGAACACGGTCAAACTGGTGTAAATGGGTTGGATGGTTTCCATGGTGCTTTTTTGTTATTAAAAAGGAAAATAAAAGGAGGGAGTTATAAGAATCTGCTTCTAGCCACGCTGTGACTTTTTCCTTCCTCTCTTTTTTTGGGGAGCAAATGATCTGACAAGGTTAGTGAAGCTTCCCCCAGGCTGCAGTTCAAACTCCACAGGAAAGTGATCACTGATATCCAGAGCCTAAGAAAAGAAAAGAATCAATAAGTCACAGACTCTCAGATGGAACTGTATCCATCCTCTACTACTCCTTTTGTAGTTATGAAGGAGCCGAAGCTCAGAGAGAGAAAGTGGCCTGTTATTTGTGGTTGTTAAGTCACTTCAGACATGTCCAACTCTTTGTTGTGTCATCACAACTGGGGGCTTTCCTGGCAAAGACACTGGAGTAGTTTGTATTTTGCTTCTCCAGCTCATTTTACAGATGAGGAAACTGAGGTAAATGGGACGATGTGACTTGTTATACAGCTGGTAAGTGTCTGAGGCCAGATTTTAGTTCAAGAAGATGAGTTTTTCTAGATCCAAATAAATTCAGAATTTGAGAAATCCGCCAAGTTTTAGAAATACTAGAACAGACTCTTGGTCCATCTTGGCCAACATTTATTGCCAATCCCTTGTGCCAAGGGCCAAAGATGGCTGTCCTCCCTGATTCCATGGGACGTCCAGCTAATTACAGATTCAGAGGAAGGAAGGACCTTCTGAGGCCACCTGTTTCAACCTCTTCTTTCACAGAAAACAAGATGGAAGCCCAGGCAGAACAGGTGACCCAAGTTCTAAACAACAACTCCGGGATGGAAAGATCTCCACCTTCAAATGTTTTCCCAGCACCCTCAGAAGTGAGAGTGCATGGGAACAAACTCAGGATCTCTAGAGAAAATGCAAGAGGGCAGATTTACCTCCTCTTCAGTCAACTGGTAGACTTTATTGAAGTTAAAGGTCTTGGCAGAATCTGGAACAATGGAATTGTTTATCTTCTGGCCATGGACCACAATCCTAGGACAAGGGAGGAAAACATCACTGAGTCAGTCTCTGGATTAGAGTCTTGATTGGATATTTATAGGTCTGTCTTTGCTCCTGCCAGCGGGTTGGAATGGGGACACAGCTGGGTTTAATGAGAGGAACTTTGGGCAAGGAGGAAATTCAGCCTTCATGACTTTTGGTTTTGAAATAGCTGCTCCAAGGCTAGGGACGCTTCCTCTCATGAGGGTTGGAGGAGCTGGTGAGACTTCTCTTTTCCCTATCAGCAGATGCTGCCTTCCCACAGTGACTACTTCTGCAAAGGAAATTCCCTGGACATCCTGAGGGGAACCAAGGAGCTTCATAAAACAGAAACAAATTCCAAACTTCAGAACAAGAGAAACTAGAGTGAGCTCTTTGCAAATATGCAGAGCTACACACTTAGCTGATAGTGGCGGACCTCCTGGGATGAAGTAGACCCTCGGGCCTGGGGATTTTGATGCTCTGCACTTTGTGTTTCTGTGAACTGGTCTGCAGATGTGAAAGCAGCCAGGGCCCAAAGAAACCCAGACTTCCTGACTGAAAGATGAACTCCAAGGACTGTTTTAAGATGTCTTTGGTGACCAGTTCCAATTGTTCAGTGATGACAGAGACATCTACACTCAGAGAGAGGATGTGGGAACTGAATGTAGATCATAACCTAGCATTCTCACTCTTTCTGTTGCTGTTTGCTTGCATTTGGTTTTCTTTCCTTCTGGATCTGATTTTTCTCATGCAGCAAGGTAACTATATAACTATGTATACATATATTAGATTTAATATATACTTTAACATATTTAACATGTATGGGACTACCTGCCATCTAGGGGAGGAGGTGGGGGGAAAGAGGAGAAAATTTGGAACAGAAGGTTTTGCAATTGTCAATGCTGGAAAATTACTCATGCATATGTCTTGTAAATAAAAAGCTTTAATATATATATATTAAAAAGATGTCTTTGATGGTCCTATCCCAAACTTGGCTATGGTGTAATGATCAAATGATATTATTCACTTATTTTTCAATCATGTCTGACTCTGTGACTCCATTTGGGGTTTTCTTGGTTTACTATTATCTTCTCCAACTCATTTTACAGATAAGGTAATTGAGGCAAATGAGGCAAACAAGAACCTGCCCAGGGCCACACAGCCAGAAGGAACCCAGGAAGATGAAACTTCCTGAATCCAGGCCCAGCGAATGGAGCCATTTAGCTGCCCTTAACAACTGATACCTCATAGCTATTAGAATATTATTTCCTCTGACCAGGACAGGTGGCGTCCCATGGATTGTCTGGAGGAGGTGGCTTTCTGTTCATGTACAGGAAAGGACCTTTCTTCAAATCCCTGATGGATATGGACTGATTTGGGAAATATTCTGCAGGACCCACCTCTCCATTTAAAAGGTTCCAAATTGATTCAGAGATACAATAGAAAGAACACAGACTTTGGTGTCAGAGGATGTAGATTCAAATCCTGCTACTATCAATACCTATATAACTTTTGGGAAGGACAATGAATCTCCCTGTGTAAAGGGCTAGAACTGAACAGATGCACTTAAGGCTAATTACCCATTGGACAATTCTCTATTAACATATGCTTGGAGAATGACCCTCCCCAACTATTCTGTGCTGGCTCAATCCGTGGGTGTGGACAAAGAAGGAAAAGAGAGGGATGAGAGAAAGGAGTAAGACAGGCAGGATCATTCTCTCTTGGCTGTGGTGAGAGAGGAAGGAGGTGTGGATTGATTTGAGACTCGATGTGACCATTATAAATCTTTTGGTCGTCTATCTTTTATCCACATTGTGGTAGACACCTTTTCAGGATTCACTTTTGCAATACCATCAGCAAAAGAGATAGCCCGACTGGTCACTGAATTCCTTATACAAGCATTTGCAATTATGGGTGTGCCACAAGCAATAAAAACAGGCAATGAACCTGCATATACTTCTAAACATTTTGCACACTTTTGTGCACAGTATAAGATTTTACACACCACTGGCATACCCTTTAATCCTCAAGGTCAGGCAATAGTAGAGAGAAGAAACAGAGACATTAAGTCACTCCTCCAAAAACAAAAGAAAGGGGGAGCCACCGGTAACCCTAGAGAACTTCTAAATTTAATTCTCTATACCATTAATTTTTAAATTTTTGACAAAGATGCACTAGCTCCGGCAGACAGGTTTTATAACTCACCGGAAGGACAGTGTCCAGTGCGAGCAGCTCTACTGTCCTTAGATAATCACCAGGTCATGTGGAGAGACCCAGAAAGTGGTGAATGGAAGGGACAGATAGGTTATCTGCTGGGGGAGAGGGTTTGCTTGTATCTCTACAGATGGAGAAGGAATCAGATGGATGCCAACGAGCCATATTCGCCTTGTCCATCAGAGACAGACAGAACAGACCCTTGAAACGAAAGAGAAGACCCAAGAAACATGGGGTGGTTCTGTTGCTGACTGTGCCCACCACTGAAAGAGCATGGCAGTTATGGCATTTGACTCATGGACATCAAAAATTATTGAACTTGAAAACCCTCAGGAATCATTGGATTCTCTGGGACATGATAAGATTGTTGTAGGACTTGAAAACCCTCAGGAATCATTGGATTCTCTGAGACATGATAATGTTATTGTAGAACTTCTAAACCCTCAGGAATCATTGGATTGTCTGGGACATGATAAGATTGTTGTAGGACTTGAAAACCCTCAGGAATCATTGGATTCTCTGAGATGTGATAAGATTGTTGCAGGACTTGAAAACCCTCAGGAATCATTGGATTCTCTGAGACATGATAAGACTGTTGTACGACTTGAAAGCCCTCAGGAATCATTGGATTCTCTGAGACATAAGACTGTTGCAGGACTTCAAAAACTTGTGGGGATCATTAGATTCCCTGACACGTGAAGCAATGGACAATAGATTGGTTTTGGACTATCTCTTGGCTGCTGAAGAAGGTGTATGTGTGACTGATGTTTACATACCCTCCTTCTAGGACTTCTTTAAATCTTTTATATAACTCTGTTGATTTATATTGTTTGTTATATCACTACTTGCATGTACAATTCATGTTTGTTACATCTCATTGAGCCTGCACTGACTGTGGGGAGAGTCATCACTAATAGCCTGTGCATTATTGCTATGTGCTTGTGTAACACCTCCCATGCTGATGGGTTTATGCATACCTGTCTCTGATAAGACCCTTCAGCCCAGAAACCCGCTAGCAATCCCCACTTCCCTTTGGTGCTTTTCACCTCCCTTCCTGAATAGTCGGGGGAGGGGGGACGTGATCACCTCCTTTTTGGTGTTTTCACCTCCATTCCTGAGAAGTCAGGGAGGGTGTGATCACCTCCTTTTTGGGGTTCTCACCTCCCTGAGAAGTCAGGGATGGCATGACCACCTATGTTCTAAAACAAAAGAAAGCGGGAGATGTAAAGGTCTAGAACTGAGCAGGGGCAAGGTAACCTAGGGCTAATTACCAATTGGACAATTCTCTATTAACATATGCTTGGAGAATGACCCTCCCCAACTATTCTGTGCTGGCTCCATCATGGGTGTGGACAAAGAAGGAAAAGAGAGAGATAAGAGGGTGGAGTAGGACTGGCAGAGTCATTCTCTCTTGGAGGTGGTGAAAGAGGAAGGAGGTATGGAGATTGCTAGAACTAATCCCCTGATGGCGACCCCAAAAGGCCAGGAATAAAGACTTTTGCTTATCCTGACTCCTGCTGATTCTAAGATATCCAGGGTCTCAACATCCCTGGGCTGATGTCTTGTCTTCTGTAAAATGAGAGGGTTGAAGCACATGGTGTCCAAAGTTCCTCCCAACTCTCCATCTATGTTCCTTTGGCCTTTTGACTAGAGGAGCTTCAAATGAAGGCCAGGTGTAGTCTTCCCTTTGAAGTATCTCTCCCTCCCTCCCTTCTTTCCTCCCTCCCTCCCTCTCTCTCTCTGTCTCTCTCTCTCTCTCTTTCTTTCCTTCCTTCCCTCCTTTTTTTCCTTCTTTCCCTTCCTTCCTTCCTTCTTCTATAGAGGCAGATCTGGGATTCTGTCCAGGTTCTCTGACCTCAACCCCATGATTTTTCCACTATCCCACCCAGCTTCTCCTTGATGCTGCCATATAGATCCAGGTGTCAGTTGAACAGAGGTGATGACTAAAGTCATTGGGGAGGGGTCAGATTGCTAAGCAGTAGTCTCTCTAAGAACTCTAAGAACTTTGTAAGAAAAACAAAATAATGGTAGAATTATTCTCTGAACTAAATAGGGCAAAATGGAATCTCACAGAAGGTGAGTTTGTTGTCAATTAGAATAAATCCCAGAGCCAACTCAGGGTTCTGGGATGGCTGGTCTTTCATCTGGATGACTTTACTACTTAGTTAGGTGTTAAACCTTCATGCATCCCCTCTGATTTCCTTTCAGAAATGAGCCGGGCACAGGGGAGCCCTTTTTGGGGGGAGCTGCAATCAGCAGGAATTGTGAGTGGTTTAGGCTGGGGTGGGGAGGGAGCTTCTCACCTGTCATAGGCACACTTGGTGCTTTCCTTGACTGTCGTGTCCACATTATCACCGATCAGCCAGATAAAGTTGGGTTCTATCCAAAGTCGGATCTCCTTCCAGGACTTCTTTGGGACATAACTACAGCCAGCATTGAAGTCTCCCATGAAGATGAAGTTCTAAAAGATACAAGCTTATTGAGTCAAGAAATACAAAGATTTTACAGATGTTTTTGCTTATAACCCACAACAGTAAAACCGAAGTTTTGTGATTCCCCCATACTCACAGAAACTGGATTTCTTTCTCTTCCTTAAAAATATAAAATCAACAAAAAAGAATATCCTGTATTAGAGTTAAAATTCTCCACTAGTCCTAGTTATGACAAGATTCCTGAGTATAGAGAAAAGAGTGCTACGTTTGGAGTCAGATCCTGAGTTCTCATTATACTTCGGTAATCCTGCACAAGTCATTTGGGCCTCAGTTTCCTCAAATGAAAAAATGAGGGTCTGGATAAAATAGTGTCCAAGGTCACTTCCAGCTCTAGTGTACAAAACTGATTCAAGAACTGAATAGGGAATAAGCAGGAGAGAAGTGGCCAGAACATTTGGGGAACACTGCCCAGCCCTCTCAGCCATAAAGCTTCTCCTTGAGACCGGGGGCCATCTTTTTCACACTGTTCTTTTCTTGGTGCTTTCTGGCTGATTGTATGGAGCGTCTCCACCTCCAAAGAACCAGAATTGTGGATGACAAAAAACGTCAAGACAAGCACTCGTGAAAAGGTTGCGTGGGGTAGTGAGTCAAGCTTTGGGCTAACACTTCGAACTTCCTTGAGCCTCAGTTTCTCTCCTGTGTAAAAATGGAGGTAAAAATAGCACCCACCTCCCAAGGTTTTTCTGAAAATCAAACAATATAATAATTGTAAAGAGTTTAGGACATGGTAAATACCAGATAAGCATTAGCTATTA
Source organism: Sminthopsis crassicaudata (assembly GCF_048593235.1). NCBI lineage: Eukaryota > Metazoa > Chordata > Mammalia > Dasyuromorphia > Dasyuridae > Sminthopsis > Sminthopsis crassicaudata. The sequence continues at coordinate 738,106,766 of NC_133617.1, read as the reverse complement.
TTAAGGCTATAAAGTGTCACCTATCTCTATACAATGTCACCCTCCTCTATATCATAATGCTAATCTCTATACAATGTCACCCTCCTCTATATCGTAATGCTACTTATAATTATACGATATTACTGGCATCTACACAGTACCCATACCTACATAAAATCACCCGTGTTTGCAGTGTCACCACACCAACACAAAGCTATCCAAAACTATATAATACCAATATCTATATAACGCCGCCCATCGCTATACGACCTTACCCACTGCCCCTCATACAAGATACTGTCGACATCCGCACAGTGCTTTCCTGTCTTTACACAATGCCTATAAACTCTACAATACCGGCTATCCCACATCATCCACATTTACACAATGTCAGGTCTACACAAGTCTCTATATTGCCTCATAGATCTATAAAAAGTTACATGGCATCCTCCACATTCATGCAATGTCACCCAGGTCTACACAATGACTACACAACTCTGACAGATCTTCACCTAGTACATACACATGTGTGGAATTAACTGAGTGAAGACCCTCTCAAGGGAATACGGCCTTAAATTATACCTTACTTGTGACTTGAGACTTTATAATAACCAGTAGAGCTAGAGCTAAAAAAGTTGCAAGGTGTTTGTCCCCTCCTGTTTCCCACCACCTCTTAATTAGCATTTAAGTACCTCTTTTGAAAGCAATTTATTCTTTTATTTCTGGGTTAGATTTCTGATTAGAATGCAAGCTGGCTCCCCCAAACTATGGGAGAAATGGGAGTTCTGTTGTTCAGGTTATTTAATCTTGCATTTTGCAGTTTTTACTTTGCACTCCTTTTACTGACAAACGCCTTGTCAGATGGGAGATGCCTTTTCTCAAGAGATCACAATAAACCCCTTTTTGCTTTTATTTGGAGAGTCTCTGATAGTTTTTGTGGCTGATACTGTCCCCCCATATTCCTTGTAATCATGTATGAGGATAAATATTTTCTGCCTTCAAGCAGGAGTATTATACTTACTATTTCACTGTACTGGGTTGGGGACTCCTCTCTATCATTTTGAGAGGAGTTTTCTTTTATAAAAAAATGCATTATACTTTAACATATTTAACATGTATCGGTCTATTTGCCATCTAGGGGGAAAGGAGGGGAAAAATTGGAAGAGAAGTTTTTGCAAAAGTTAATGTTGAAAAATGACCCATGCGTATATCTTGTAAATAAAAAAAAAAAAAAAAAAGGAAAGAAAAAAGGGGCAGCTGGGTGGCACAGTGGATAGAGCACCAGCCCTGAAGTCAGGAGGACCAGAGTTCAAATGTGGTCTCAGACACTTAACACTTCCTAGCTGTGTGACCCTGGGCAAGTCACAACCCTAGCCTCAGAGAAAAAAAAAGAAAAAGAAAAAAAAAAAAAAAAAAGAAAACACATGTCAGGAAAGTTTGAATGTCAAACTTTCAGGGTACTTCCTTCTCCCTTTAGGAGAAAATTCTTTTCCTTACCAAGCTGTCAAGTAGGAAATCTCACCTTAGACTTGAACAAGCTTTGTTCTCTGTCTTTCTTTGAGCTCCACTTATGCTGCCTGCCCAGATTTCTAAGGAGTATCAGACCTTGGCCTTGGACATACTGTTCCCCCCAAAATGGTGAGTGTAGCTGGAAACGGCCTTTCAGTATACACTGCAAAATTAAGTTTCCTTCTCTTCCTGATGACCCCCACCTTCTCTTCTATTTTCTTTCTCTTCTACCCAATTTGCTAGTAATTCTTCTGATTTCCACCTCCTCCTATTACTTTCTCATCTAATATAAAGGAGCTCAGAGAGGTTGCCTGTGATCACAAAAAGGAAAGAAACCTCATACATCATCTCAAACACTCCCTAGAAGGGGAAGGAGCTTTATGCATTCTCACATGATTCTGACATTCTACAGCACAGAAAATGAGCTGATTCTCTTTCTCTCTGAATCCACCTGTCTCCCTAACTTCTCCATTTCTATTAAGAGCACCTCCATCTCTCCAGTTCTCCAAGTTTGCAACTTCAGAATCATTCTTTGCTCTTCACGTTCTCTGCCTGAACCTATCAAATCAATTGCCAAATGTTGTGGGTCACATCCCACTTCTCTTGCATCTGTTCCTTTCTCTCCACTCACCTAGCTGCTTTCAAGGTCAAAATTTCCTATCTTTGAACCTATATCTTCCCTAGAGCTGCCATATTGATATTTCATAAGCACAGGCCTGACTATGTCACTCCAATGGTTTATGGGTTGCCTCTCTTGATCAATATTTAAAGCCCGTGACAGAGACGGTAGTAACCTCAGGCTTCCATCGACGTTTTACATCCATGTAGACATCAAAGAGCTCATCGATTTCTCGAACAGACGTCTCAGGTGTCGTATGTAGAGGGATGATCACAAAATCTCTGACAGCTTTGGAATAGGAGAGAACAGGGATTTAGTCAAGCTCTCCCTTGTCCAGGTCATAGAAACAGAATAAAAAGGAAACAGCATCCCCCTTATTACTGACCAGAATATTATGGTTTCCTTAGCCTAGGATCAGCCTAGGAGTTATGCAGGTAGTTTGATTATGACCTTTGGCATCTTGAATTCAATTCACCATTTAATAAGCACCTAGTATGTATAAGACACTTTTACCTCAATTTGAACCCCAGCCTGGGTTGGTCCAGAGGTGATTGGGCTATAAAATGCCTTCTTTCCTCCTTTCCCTTAGCATAGTTATAGGTTGGAGATATATATATATGTATATGTATATGTACATATATGTATATATGTATATATATGCATAAACATATATAAATATATACACACATATATGTATATGTGTATGTGTTCACACATATAGTCAAATGGAAAGATAAAATAAGTGAATTGCAAGTTCTCTTGGTGCTGATTGACAGATGAATTCTCTTAGAGAAAGCACAAGTTGTACTATATGAGGACAGAGGAGGTGCCATAGATCATTCCCATCAATCTGGACACTTCCAATGACGCACAATTATAATTAACACCAAAGGATGCATTACAAGTTAGGGAAGTCATAGGGTTAGAGTCAGGAGTCGGGAGCATATTTAGGGCAAGTTACTTCCTTCTGAGCCTCAGTTTCCTCATCTGTAAAATGAAGGGGTTGAGCTCTGATCTCTAAGGACCCTCCTTGCTCTATGATCATCTGATCCAATAAATTTGGTGCTCTTAGCTGACTCACCTGTTTTAGGGGAGTAGAACCAGACCACAAAAGGTTCTCGGGAAAAGACATCTTCATCTCCTTCCTGGGTGTCATGATAATGATAGCTTTTCTTCACAGATACCACACTTACCCTAAATAAAGTAAAAAGGAAACAGAAATCTGGTGTGAGCCACTTCCATTTTAAAAAATTTTTAAAAATCACTTTGAAGACACGAAGACTTTGGACTAATATCCTCTTTGGGGGAAAGCACCTATAACTTTCTGATTTGGCAAAACTAAAACATGTGAATCTCCAGCTTCCCTCCAAGTTCAGCTCAGGGGATCCGGACTTTCCCGAGCCTTGTGCTCTACCCATTTTGACTTTCTCTGCACAATATTACTCATACTTGATACGTATATGCTATTTTACTCCAGCAGAAGATAAGCTCCTTGAGGGTGAGGATTGTTGTGTTTCTTTGCATCCCTGTTTCTAGCCCAGTGCTTTGCACGTCCTAGACACTTAATAAATAGTCAATTGAATCCAATAGGCCAAAGGTCAAACTACCTACCCAACTGTTAGGCTGTTCCATAAACTATGATCAACCTCAATAAATATTATGTAATCCAACAAATACCATAAATTGTGCAAGTGCTAGTTGTGATCTCTAGCTCATTTTGCAGAGGCGATGAGGGTTGTGTAGTAATCAAATGGACCTGTAATTTCACTGCTACTATAGGAAATACCCTCTACTAATGAAGGTCATCCACCCTCTCTGCAGCTTAAAAGTCTTAAACATTTGGTTGGGGGCACAAGAGGTTAAATGATTTGACCAACATTTTTATTTATTCATAATTTCAGAGATGGTACTTCCTCCCCCTCCCATATTTTCCTGGCTTTTTGAGTTCAGCTTTTTATCCATTGTGTTACACTACCTCTCTGAGATAGGCTTTATAAAAAAAAAAAGTCATTTCTACATGGGGTTATGGGTTCCTGTGATACCTGGAAAACCCTGGGATTTCATTGGAGGTAAAGCCTTCGCCAAATGTACACCCAAAATGCATCTATACCTTTAAAGATAGTTTTTGTGAATTGCCATGGCAACTATAAGAACTGGTTCTAACTGAAAGCTAGTGTCAAAGGAAAAAAAAGATATATGGTCATTGATAGCCGTGCTATATTAAGAGACAGATCTAAAAGGATGGAGGCCTTGGAAAGAACCTTGGATTTGGAGGCAGAAGGCCTACATTCAAGACCTGATTCTGTCATTTACTACTTCTATGATGTGAGCTCCCTGTGCCTCAGTTTCCTCATCTGTAAAGTGAGGGGATTGAGGGACTCTCTCTAAGTCAATGGTCCTCCAACTTTTTAAATAGGGGGCCAGTTCACTGTCCCTCAGACTGTGGGAGGGCTGGACTATAGTAAAAACAAAAGCTCACACTCTGTCTCTGCCCCTCAGCCCATTTGCCAACACCCGGCAGGCCACATAAACATCCTCTTTTTTTTTTTTTTTTTTTTTTTTTTTGAGGCTGGGGTTAAGTGACTTGCCCAGGGTCACACAGCTAGGAAGTGTTAAGTGTCTGAGACCAGATTTGAACTCTGGTCCTCCTGACTTCAAGGCTGGTGCTCTATCCACTGCGCCACCTAGCTGCCCCCACATAAACATCCTTACCAGCTGCATCTGGCCCATGGGCCGTAGTTTGAGAACCCCTGCTCTAAGTACTTCAGCCTATTGGGTCAAGTCTCCCAAAGAGAGAATTACAGAATATAGATAAGAGTATCAGCTAAGAGCTTGAGAAGGGAACATGAGCAACACAGGAAGAGCATTAACATTACTGACCTCCCAGATCCACTGAAATTTGTGCTCACCTATAGAAAAAAGCATACTGTTCCTTGTAGGCATTTCTTCCCAGCCGGTCACTAATTATGCAGTTGTACTCTTTGGTGCCTTTTTGGGATTTCCTAGAAGACAGAAAGATTTCCCATGAGCTTCCTAAGTCAACATTGTCCCACCATCTTGGGTCTTTAGTCTTCTCATCTGCAAACCCACTATGTGCTTTTGTTCTTTCTTTAGCTTCTCCTTTCTGAGTCTGGTTTCTGGGATCTTGACACTTAATCACAAGAGCAATGTATAATGATAGTGCTTTAAGGTTTTCAGGGGGCTGAAGTTCAAGTCCTCATTCTGATATTTATTTCCTGCATAAGTCACTTAATGACCTCAGTTTCCTCATTTGTAAATTAAGGGAACTGGTCTGGATGGTTTTTGAGATCCTTTCCAAAAGTCATTTATTAACAAAAGCATCTATGTGACAAGTGGGGCAGCTAGGCAGTATAAAGGATAGAATGTCAGGCCTAAAGTCAGGAATATCCAACACTTACTAGCTATGTGACCCTGGGTAAATCACTTAATCCTGTTTGCCTCAGTTTCCTTGTCTGTAAAATGAGCAAGAGAAGGAAATGGCAAGCTCCTCCAGTATGTCTGCCAAGCAAACCTCAAATGAGGTCATAAAGAATCGGACAGACTGAAAAATGACTCAAAAACAGTCTGCTTAGGGCTGGAGAACAAAATATCCCTATAGATACATTATATCCTGTATATGTACTGTATATAATATAATGTATAGTTACATTATAACAAGAGGGATAATGAGTCCACATAGAAGTATAAATAGCAATCTATTGATGATTCTTGAGTTAGATATTATAGATGTTATTCCCATTGTACATGTAAGGAGACTGAGGTGTAAGGTGATTAAATGACTCTTCTGATTGCTAATGAGCATCAAGAAAGAATCCAAATCCAGGTCTGACTCTAGGCCTAGTGCTCTCTTCTCTCCTTGAAAGTACTACAAGTTAACCTAGAGCAGATTGCTTGCTGTCTTGGGGAGAGGGGAAAAAGGGAGGGAGAGAGAAAAAATTTGTACCTCAAAATCTTACAAAAATGAATTTTGAAAACTATCTTCACAGATAACTAGAAAAAATACTATTGAGGAAAAAATTAAATTTACAGGTTTTTTTTTTTTAAGTAATGCATGTCTTAAATTGCTTATTGTTTCAGGGAGAGGGGGGAGATGAGGGAGGGAGAAAGAAAATTTGGAACTCAAAAATTTTTTAAATAAATGTTAATTGTTTTTACATGTAAGTAGGAGAAATAAAATATTATTATTTTTAATAATTATAGCTTTTTATTTTTCAAAATGCATGCAAAGATAATTATCAGCATTCATCCTTGAAGAACCTTGTGTTCCAAATTTTTCTCCCTCCCTTCCTTCTCCCTCCTCCCTTGAATAGCAACTAATTCAACATAGGTTAAAATGTGCAATTCTTCTAAATATATTTCCACCTCCATCATGCTGTGCAAGAAAGATCAAGTCAGAAGGGGAAAAAATGAGGAAAAAAAAACAAGCAACAAATAACAACAGTAAAAATGAAAATACTACGTTGTGATCCACATACAGTCTCCATAGTGTCTCTGGATACAGATGGCCCCTTCCAGTTCCTAAGTCCACAGTGTAAGGAAGGGTTTGAGTCTCTGCCATATGGAAGAGGGATTTAGGCTTCCTATCAAGAAAAACTCCTCACTGAATTATACTCAAAGTGACCTCTGAGATGGTGGGCTCCTTCTCATTGAAAGTCTTTCAGAACAAATTGGACAGCCACTTATCAGATGTATTGTGAAGGGGATTTCTGTTGTTATCATCCTACATATTTAGAAAATAAATGGAAAGAGCTTTACAAGCTCTTAAAGTACTATTAAAATGTTCATTTTTGTTGTGGTTGGAAGACGTTAAGATCCCTTCCAATTTTGGGATTTTGTGGCTTTGTATGAATGCCTGAAAATAATCACCATTGTAGACTCTTTTAGTGGAAACTGGCCTTCTTCCTTCTGGGCTTCATCTGTCCTTTCTCCATCCCCTTAGCTCCCTCTACTTATTATCCTGAACTTGTGAGATTTTGGTTTTATTCATGTTTGCCAAATACATGCTGGAACCAACTTTCCCCCAAGTTGTAAGAATTCAGATTAAAGTGACTATTTTCTACTCTCACTCTCTACCAGGAAATGAAGGATTCAGTCCTGGGAAGGCCCCAACAGGGCGTAGCATCCTAGCTCAGTCGTCCCCTTCTCTATGTGTGCAGAATCTGGAGTCTTGGAGAACTTCGGAGTTCTATTTTGGGGAACTTTTGGGCCCCTTGGCAGCCCATGCAGAACTTGGGCTTTCAGCATTTTTTTAAAAAGCCAAACCCAGAACTTGGTCATAGTAGATTGAACTCCAGCTTCCTGTTTATGTAAGGCTAGGCTTGTTTTGAATAACTAGAATAGCCCAGTCTTATTTTGATGATTTGTATGCAAATGACTCATTAATCTAATTTCTTTTAAAAGGATATTGTAATGTACTTGTGAGAACATGTGTCAAGCACCTCTGGACTTCTGTCAAGTGAGAATGGGAAACATTTTCCAATTAGGGGATCTGAGGGAGAGTGGAGGCCATAGGAGGCAGCTAGGACATAATAGAAAACTTTGAATTAGGATCAGAGCTCCCTGACTTAAAAATCTCTGTCCTGCCACTTACTTATGGACAAATCACTGATATTTCTTATCAATAAAACAAAAGGGATGAGTTAATAAGCCTCTAAGATCCCACTGTGCCTTTATACCCATGATCCTGTCTGTGGGATCTTGGTCCCTTCCATTCTCTGGCCTTCAGATTCTTCATCTATAAAATGGCAGCATTGGACTTAGTGTCTAAGGGGCCTTTGGACTGTAAATATCTGGTCCTATGAGGCAGAATTGTGTCATCTAGCAGTGCACATGAAGAAGTCTCCTGCCCAGCTGCCTATCTCTTCCACCCTGAGACTGATCTATAGCACCCAGAAGGGGAAAATGGTGAAAGCTGAAGATGGTGGCAGGTTCTCAGGAAGGCAGAGTTCAACTTTGGGCTAAGAAGGCCAATTTACTATTCTCAGCCCTCCCTTCCTTCCTCCTCTCAAGAATTCTAAAGTCTTAGAATGTTCTTGCTGAAGCCTATCTAGCCTCATTTTACAAATGGGGAAATTGAGTCTTAGACTCAAGCTAAATGTGCCAGACAGCTTAAGAGGAAACTCTTGACTCTTCAATAAATGGACTTCTCATATCTTTCCTTCCTTTATTTTCAATTTTGTGATTTTAACCTTTGCATATTCATTCTAAATGGTTCCTAAAGGCCTTTCCTATAATTAGGAGCTATCTTGCCCAATTATATGCCAACAAATCTGACAATCTAATTGAAATGGATGAATATATAAAAATATAAATTACCCACATTAACAAAAGAGGAAACAAAGTACTTAAATAAACCTTTAGCAAAAGAATTGAACAAGCTGTCAATGAACTCCCTCAGAAAAAAATCTTTAGGGCCAGATGGATTCATGAGAGAATTCTATCAAATATTCAAAGAACAATGAATTCCAATACTACATAAATGGTTTGGAAAAACAGATAAAGAAGGAGTCCTGTGAAATTCATTCTATGACATAAATATGGTGCTGATATCTAAACCAGGAAGAGTCAAAACAGAAAAAGAAAATTATAGACTAATATCCTTAATGAATATTGATGCAAAAATTTTAAATAAAGTATTAGTAAAGATTCTTCCTTGGGATATAAGTGCTCTAGGAAATGTGAGCAGATGTGACTAGGTGTTTCAGCTTCTGTCCTTCCTTCCCTCTTTCAGTTCTCTTTTGCCCTTGTCTGTTGGCATAAAAGGGGGCTGAAGACTTGTGTTTTCTTACCCATTCAGCATTTTCATCAAGGTGGGACAAATGATGTTTTGGGAGTCCTTGATCTCCATTAGAAGCATGATGTCACAGCGGATGATGATCTATGATAAAACAAAAACAAAAACAAAAAGCAAGACATCAGAGGAAACCTGTTCAGTATTTTTTAGCTAGGTCATGGCAACAAGGGAAATTGAGTCTGTTTATTCATCCCAGAGAGCCTAACAAGTGACACTGATAAAATGATGGGCACACGCATGTGTGAAATATCGACAAGTCTGAAATACTGTGATTCTGAGAACAAAATGGAGTTATTACCCATGGAGTTCAAGAACTCCCTAGTGAAGAGACTCCTACTCAAGCAGGTGGGCACCTCCTCTGAAGCGTCTAGTCTTTAAGAACTATTTAGAGGGAAGTCCAGCTCAAACCAGATTCAGATGTAATAATGACATTTTTAACAAAGTGAATAAAAAAACAATTAAACAACGATAAGATTATATTTTTAAAAAATGAATCAATATATGCCTCCCACTCCACCCTGGAATTTCTGGGTATAGTTGAGTGACCCTTATTTCCATGTGAGTTGGACACTATTGGCTCAGATCACTATGAGTTTAAAGGCCAAAAATCTGTCAGAAGCTAGACTCAGGCTTTTCTGAATGAACTCAGCTCTCTATGTATTATGTCACATTGCCTTAGGGTAACAGGGAGTCATTGGATGTTCCTGATCAAAAAATTGACAAGTATCTAACAATGTTTTTGAAAAAATTAATCTAGCAGCAATATGTAAGTATCTGGTTCTAACTAATGCTCATCTTCTGACCTGGTAAGCCTTTTCACCTATAAAATGAGGGGGTTGGACCCCATTGCTTCCTCCATTGATGCTTATCTGCATAAAGGAAGAGATTACATCAAAGAAACAAAACTTCGTTTTTGTCTGCTGGTAGACTGACTCTAGGATTTTCTGAAGGCCAAAAAATCAGGCTGTAAATGTCTGTCAATCCTTCTGCTTCCAATAGTCACTTAGCATTGCCATCACATCTTCTTTTTGTGCTATGGGCTGGAGTTTTTAGAGAGAGCTCTCCTTGGTGAGGTTAAAAGAGATAGCCCAAGATACAAATGATTAACAGGAATTTCCTGTCTTGGGACAGGTTGAAGGAGATAACCTGAGACACAAATGATTAATAGAATTTTACATCCTTAGGAGAGATTCCTGTCTTATTTACAAATCTCTTTGGAACTTCTTGGATAACATCTCTATATCCGAAGAACAAACTTTGTTTTATGGCCCTGATTATGTATAAAATGAATTTCCAAAATTCTATTTCTTGCACTTGGTTTTTCCTTGTGCCCGCCAACTTTGTTCTGGAGTCCCCTGCCCTTTCAGGCAAGTTTGGCCTTTCTCAACCTAGAGGCCAAATGCCAGTCTATCCCTTTACTATCAATAAAGACTTTGTTTTAACACAGCATAGAGTAGCGAATGAATTGGCTAACGGGACCCGCCCTTTGGTTACTTTGGAGGAGAAGAAAGCATTGAATCATCTTTCCTTTTGAGCCTCATTTATTGTCCTCATCATCCTAACCCAAAGAAATCCCAGGTGTGGAGGGCTCAGCAACAGGACACACGTCCTTGGTGTCACATATTTCTGTCCCTGTTTCCTGATCAGTGTGAGACAAATACTGATGAATGTGTTCAACCATACGTTCCCTTTGTTGATATTTCATGTCACCTGTTCCAGATTTTCTGATAGGAATAATGACAGATGTTTACATGGCAGTTTAAAATTCTTAGATCACTTCAATACACAATGCACATGTATAAATACACAGAGTACTAGATCTACATATACATAAACACAGACAATTACATGGGTATATATTATATATCCATATATTAACATGTCATGTCATCTGTTTGGGATTTTCTCATAGGAATAATGACAGATGTTTACATGGCGGTTTAAAAGTCTCAAATCACTTCAATACACAATGCACATGTATAAATACACAGTGTATTAGGTCTACACATATGTAAACACACGTGTAAGTACACCGACACAATATATAGGTGTACATATTATATATGGCTATATTAACATTTCATACCACCTGTTCAGGTTTTTTGATAGGAATAATAATGACAGATGTTTACATGGCAGTTTAAAATTCTCAGATCACTTCAATACACAATGCAGATGCATAAACACACAGTGTACTAGATCTACATATATGTAAACACATGTGTAAGTACGCCGACACAATTATATAGGTGGACATATTATGTATGTTTATATTAATATTTCATGTCACTTATTCCAGGTTTTCTGGTAGGAATAATAATAATAGACGTTTACACGGTAATTTAAAATTTGCAAAAAACTTCAATCCACACATGCACATGTGTAAATACACAATGCACTATATCTACATATATATAAACACACGTGTAAGCACACAACACAAATACATAGGTGTACATATTATATATGCATATTGACATATACTTTGTCTCAGAAGTGTGAATATCTATGTGTGTAGGTATGTCTATATCACATGCACAGTATCCTAAAAGGATTGGTGAAATTTTTCAATATTTTAATTTTAATAATTTAATAATTTAATAATTATTTTATGTGCATCTCAGTGACATAATGGGTAGTGTGGGGCCTGGAGGCAGGAAGACATGGCAGTCTTCCTGAGTTCAAATCTGACTTCAGACACTTACTAGCTCTATGACCCTGGACAAATTATCCAGTTTGCCTCAGTTTCCTTCTCTGTAAAATGAGCTGGAGAAGGACATGACAAACCATTCCCACCCAGAAAACTCCCAAAGGGATCATGAATAAGTGGACATGATCGAAATGACAACAAGCTTTAATGTGTCCTAAGCCATTTGAGTCTTATGACAACTTGGGGGGAGGTAGGCACTAAAGTTTTATTATCCCCATTTTTGAGGTGAACAAAGGGAGACTCAGAGATATTCGTTTCCTTGTCCATGATCCCCCAGCTGGCAGAGTGAGAGGATGCATTCTGCCCTCAGCTTGTGAAGCCCTAGCCCACATTCTGCTCTCCATATGCCATTGTGTCCCTGCTTGTGAAAGGATTACTTTAGTGATTGTAAAATGCACTCCTGATCACCAAATGCCATTTTCCACTTGAGTAGCTCTTCACTGGGGCTGTCTCCTATTTGCCTCTGGAAGAGAGTCTCATTTTTAAAGCCAGCAACAGCAAAAATCTGCTCCCTCCCATGGATGGAAGCCATTACTGGCTTCAGTGAGCTGGGATGTGCTGGCTCTGACCCCTGTTCTGGGTCTTATCTGCCAGGGAACTGTCCATGGCTCACATTCTTCCTGTGGATGTAACCCATGACCTTACCTCATCTGCCCATCACGCCCCTCATGCGTCTGCTTTTTCCTGTTAGATCCTTAATCTCTTTCCTGGCTTCCGAAGATGGGGCAGGGCACTAACCACTGGAGAGAATTAGGCTTCCTGCAGGAAGCAGGATTGGATCTGAGCCTTGGTACTGCACTAGCACTCAGGGAGATCTTACTTCAAAAACTGCCTCAAACACTTAACTTCAACTCTGCCTCAGTTTCCTCATCTGCAAAACCATCCATCTCCCAGGATTGTTGTGAAGACCATTGAGATGATGTATGTAAAACACCTTGCAAATCCTAAAATACTGTACAAATACTAGTTACCGTCATCACGAATCATAGTTCCAAGAGCAGAGGGTGAGGGAGGACTGCTTGAAAGATCATGGGAGAAAAGGCGGTCAGATTCAGTCCCATCCCTGGACCCTGACTGCCTTTAGAGCAGAACTCCAACAGGAAAGTTCAGGGACATACTTCTGTCCTAGTCAAGTTCTACTTATTCTAAGGAACTTTGCCATTTTTCTCATAGCTTGATATCTCCAGGCAGCTATAAAACCTTCCATAGCTCTCTATTGCCTATAGACTAACAGACAAAAGTCTTTCCCCTCAGCATTAATGGCTTCTGTGATCTGGCTCCCACTTTTACTTCATGATGTTCTCTTGCATGTGCTTTACATCCCAGCTGAACCAGACTGTTCATGGTTGATACACACAAGCTGTGTCCCCTCCAAGGCCATGAGTACCCTCTTTCCTCTTTCCCCCTCCTCCACCCAGTGTCTTTTTTCCTGCCAGGGAACCTTCTCTGATCCCCACTCTTAGCCCTCGCTATTGGCATTTTCTCCCTCCTCAATTTTCCCTGTGCTCTTGACTCTTCACATCCCCTCTCCCAACATGCCCAAGTAGAAAGTAAGCTCCTTGAGAGCAGACTATTTTATTTAGTCTTTGTCCCCAGCACCCAGTACAGTGCCCAGCACATGAGAGTCACTTGTCAAAATTTTCTTCTGGAGAGTAGGTAGTACTGAACAAGGCATCCCAGAGATCCCTGCTCTCAGGAACTTAATTTAAACCATAAAGTCACTGAATGATGGAGGTGAGGGGCTCCTTGAGAAATCATCCAGTCAAACCCTTGCATTCTACCAGTGAGGACCCTGAGGTGTTACGATTTGTTTTTGTTAAGTCACTTGGTCAATGTCACATAGGTTTGACCGTACACACCTTGACCCCTAAATCCTATGGTCTTTCAGCCATCCCAAGGCCCCATAGATAGCGGGCATTAGGAACAGGCTCCAAACTCCCCAGCTCTCTCTCTTTCCATCATCCCGTGCTGTTTCAGACACATTACAAAAGCAAACTCATTCAAGGTGGAAAAGGCCATGAATCACCAGTAAACACACTGGGCGTAGTTTGATTTGTAGGCAAGGGGCAACCCATGAATCATCAATCTCAAAGGAGTGCTGTGTGACAGGTCTTGCTTCCTGGGCAGGGAGTCCCAAGGCTCCTCCTTCCATGAGAATCCTTGGGACACACAAACCTCTATCATTTTTTCCCTGAGGCAATTGGGGTTAAGTGACTTGCCCAGGGTCACACAGCTGAGGCTAGGATTGAACTCCTCTCCTCCTGACTTCAGGTTGGTGCTCTATCCACTGAACCACCTAGCTGCCCTTCTGTGCAATTTTCCATGGTTCCCCCTCCACTGCAAAGAAGGGAAGAGCATTTTCTCCACCCTTTCAGGACATTGAAATTACACAATTTTCAGTTTCAGGTTTTTCTTTGTCTTGTGTAGTCATTAAGTAGCCTCAGGGAAAAAATAGTTACATGGAACATCATTCCCAACTCACATGTTGGTTAGTTTTGCTGAACTTTTCATCAGCCCATTTTTTCCCTCTTTTTGTTGTAAGGGATAACTCACTGAGTGGTAAGGGAGAGGAACTATATTCAGAAATTAAAGTGATATTTTAAAAAATAGCAGTAAAACTTAAAAATGTAAAAAACAAAACAAAAAATAAAACTTCCAAACCCAGCTAGCATCTTTAGAGTGATGAATAAGCAAGTGGGACAATGCTACTCATCACCTGAGTTACTTTAGGCAAATTACTCAATACTTCTCATTTCCTCTGAAATGAGGTTGGACTCATGAACTCTAAGGTCCCTTCTGGCTACAAATCCGCCTCCTATCCCACAATACCTCCCTTAGCCATTACCGAGTTAACATGGGGGTCTTTACATTTTGAAATAAGAAAATATTTTCCTTGTATAGAATCCCTCCCTATTTACTTCTAGCATGATTGTGCCTCTTATACCATAAAAAATATCAATTGGCTAGATAACAGGCTCAGACCCAGCCCCAAAGCCCAAGATTAAATAGGTCTTAACTCTGGGAGAAAGAAGATGATCTTAATTGCTGTTAATGCTCAGTTGACTTTGCTGACTTATCCCCCAAAAAGAGCAGAATTGGAAGAAGAGCATCTAAGCTAATTACACCCAGACAGGAGGAAAAGTGACTAAAAAATGATGGAGAAGCAAAGATCTTCATCCCAGTGTTGAGGTTGGGAAGGGGACCCCAAAAGTTTGGGGTCACAGACCGGTATCACGAGTGTCTCGAAAGAATTTTCAGGCTTGAACCCATTTCCTAGTCAAGGGGCAAAGTTTTATTGTAATTGTACAAGTGGGCTAAGTTCCAAATGAAATTAGCAAAAGCCAGGAGAGCCCTTTATCCAGCTTTCTATCATTGACACGCTAATTCTATGGCCCACAGGTAGGGCAGAGGGGTGGAGGTCTCCAGAATTTGGTGCTCACTGACCAGATTATGAGTCAGCAATGAACTGAGGAGAGGTCTATTCACAACATTGTCGTTCTTAGATCGGAGTGTGGGAAGTCCTGAGGCAGACTCCAAAGCCAGGAGATTTAAGATTACTGACATTGTTAGAACAGAAATCTCCCTAAAATCAGGGGACCCCCATATCATTGCTGTATCACATCACAAGCAAACAATCATCCATCCAAGGTTGGAGGGAGACTCTGGGAAATGATTAGGAAGTTCTATGGATGGGAGGGAATTATTTAAACTTTAATAGTTACTAATCAGTTCAGTTAACTTGTATGAGTGTTTGGGATTGAGTTTTTAAGCACGGATTCTCAGATTTGGAAGGGACATCATTGGCCCTCTAGTCCAACCTTTAAGTCCCAATGGACCTTTGCTCGAAGATATCTAGTGCAGGAGAATCAACTGTTCCTAAGGCAGCGCACCCCACTTTGGGGCAGCCAACATGGCAGAAGTTTTCACTGTTATTGAGCCTCAATAATATTTCCACTGATCTTTCCTCTGTATTTTACCTTTTGGGGCCATTGAGCCTCAATATATATTTCCCCTGATTTTTTTTCCTTATTCTGTCTTTTGGGGCCAATGAGAACAAGGTATCCACTGAGGACTCAGTCTCTGATTTCCTTGGTAATGATACTCTTTGTACCGATATACTCTTTTTAAAGAGGGGTATCAAGAGACTAAGTGACCCAGGTTCACATAGTCAGTATGGATCGGGGCAGAACTGGACTCAAATCATCCTCACTCTGAAGCCAGCTCTCTCTGGGGCTGCCCTCTCTAAGCATTCTTTCTAAGTCCATTTTTCAGATGAGGAAACTGAGATTCCGAGAGGTTAATCAGTTTGTCCAAGGTGACCAAATGTCGAAAGCACAATCAGAACCCAAGGGCGTAGGATCATTGCTCTGGAGTTGGAAGGGACTTAAAGTGACCAACTACCCCAATCCCAGCATTTTGCAAATAAGGAAACTGAGGTAGAGAAGAGTTGAACAATTTGCCCAGGGACACACAGCACATAAATGAGGGTATCAGGATTCAAACTCCACACAGCTCCTGGCTCCCGTTCCAGTATGCTTCTCTCTACTCCACACTAGCCCTCCTAGACCCAACTTTGTGAAAGGGGAGACTAGAGGGCCAATGATGTCCCTTCCAAATCTGAGAATCCGTGCTTAAAAACTCAATCCCAAACACTCATACAAGTTAACTGAACTGATTAGTAACTATTAAAGTTTAAATAATTCCCTCCCATCCATAGAACTTCCTAATCATTTCCCAGAGTCTCCCTCCAGCCTTGGATGGATGATTGTTTGCTTGTGATGTGATACAGCAATGATATGGGGGTCCCCTGATTTTAGGGAGATTTCTGTTCTAACAATGTCAGTAATCTTAAATCTCCTGGCTTTGGAGTCTGCCTCAGGACTTCCCACACTCCGATCTAAGAAGGACAATGTTGAGAATAGACCTCTCCTCAGTTCATTGCTGACTGATAATCTGGTCCGTGAGCACCAAATTCTGGAGACCTCCACCCCTCTGCCCTACCTGTGGGCCATAGAATTAGCGTGTCAATGATAGAAAGCTGGATAAAGGGCTCTCCTGGCTTTTGCTAATTTCATTTGGAACTTAGCCCACTTGTACAATTTAATTCAGCCGGAGCTTGAGCCTAGAGGCAGAGAGCTCCCTGGGAGAGCAGCCAGACTACCAGGGGAGTCCCAGGTGTGGATCTTACCTTCACAATAACTTCCATAGCCCTGGAGTTGCTTTTCTTGGCTTCCCCAAAGGACCTGACATTGAAGGAGCAGATCCTCAGGGCCTGGAAGCCGTCCAGGGTCAGCAGCAGCAGCAGCAGCAGCTTCAGGGGGACCCCCAGTCTTCCTGCCATGTTGGGGCCCGAGGTGCAGCTGGGCGAGTCGCTGGCGCTCCGAGCACAGGCAAGTTGTGGTGCAGCCTGCTGCTGTTTGTAGGGTGCAGACAGCAGGAATAACTGGCTTCCTTCCTTCTGCCAGCTTTCACTTCTCTGAGGAATTGAAGGTCACAGGCTGCTTGCCCAGAGGGAATCTCCTGCCTTTTAAGCAGCACTAATTGCGGCTTGTCACTTGTTTTCCACATTAGGAAATCGGTTTAGTGTTACTCCCCAGCCTTCCCCATCCTGGGGGGTAGAGATGACTAAGAGTTAGTGTGGATTCCAGAGGTTCATAGCTGCCTCTCATCTTCCCTGCTCTTGCCACAGCTCCATCTCCACAAGTCCCGTTTCCTTCCTCTTATAGACCTCTGGTGTTCCCAGGGTTGTCAGAAATGGCCTGGGTTTTGGGGGAGGGTGTCAGCTGGAACCCTCCTGGGGGAACCCAGTGGAGAAGCACCTAGCATCATGACTTTTACATCAGAGGGTTACTGTGGGAAAGCCTAATTAGGCTTGGGATATCTTACCACTCACCAAATAAGCAAATTCTCAAGCACCTACTATGTCTAAATAGTGAAGTGATCGAATGATGGGCTTCAGGAAGACTGATTTTCCTGAGTTCACATCCTGCCTCAGAAAGTTACTAGTTGTGTGACCCTGGGCAAGTCACTCAGTCCTGATTTCCTCAGTTTCCTCATCTGTAAAATGAGCTGGAGAAGGAAATGGCAAAGCACTCCAGTATCTCTGCCAAGAAAATATCAAATGGACATGATGGACATGATTGAAAAGAGATGTGCCAACCATTGTGCCAAACAGTTGTGATTATATATTTTTTACATATAGTTTAACATATTTAACATGCATTAGATTACCTGCCATCTAGGGGAAGGGGAGGAAATTAGGAACACAAAGGCTTTGCAAGGGTCAGTGTTGAAATATTACCCATGAGTATGTTTTGTAAACAAAAAGATTTAATAATTTAAAAAAAGTTGTGGTTGCTGTTCATCCTTAGTTCTCTAAAGGGACCAAAGGGAGCAGGGGGGGGGGGGGGGGGGGAAGGATGTCTTGACTTGCAAGTGAATTGGATTTAAATGAGGCCGGCTATGCAAAACCATCAGCCCCAGTCTTTCCTCCAGGGGATAAAAAGAAAGGCAAAAAGACTGTCTTAACGAGTTCACCGTCTAAAAGGGAGACAATTTGTTGAGACAAATTGTAGATTGGATAAATTGGAGATAATTAGGGAAGGGAAGAAATTACCATTAAGGGGGGTTGGGAAAGGTTTCCTGTAGAAGGTGGGGTTTGAAGGAAGCTGGGAAGCCAGGAGGCAGAGTGGAAAAGGGAGAGCATTCAGGTCTGGGGACCACCTGGTGGGAAAGTATGGAGGCAGGAGGAAGGTCTTGTGTAAGAAACTGCCAGGAGATCCGATTACAAAGTACATGGCGGAGACTGGGGGCAAGAAAACTGAAAATGTAACCAGATTGTAAAGGATTTTGAATGGAGCATTTTACACTTGCTATTGTTGGAGGGAGACACTTGATTTTATTGACTTGGTGGTCTGGTGCCATAGTCAACTGTGCATTAGGAAAATCTCTTTGGCAGTTGAGTGTGGTTGGACTGGAGTCCAACTTGTGACAGGTAGACTAACCAGCAGGCGATTGCAATGGTCCATGTGTGAGATGATGAGGGCCTGTACCAAGATGGTAGCAGTAGCAGAGGAGAGGATTGGTCATATATTTGTAGGATATTACCAAAGTCAAGTTGACCGCTCTTGGTAACAGACTGAATATGGCCGGGGTAGGGAGGTGGGGAAGTGAAGATCCAGGATAATCCGTAGGCTGTGAGAGGAATTAGAAGAACTAGGAGGCAGTGGTCCCCTGGGTGATGATAGAAAAGGGAAGGCTTAGGGAGAATGGTAATGAGTTCATTTGGACATGTGGGATGGAAGATATCTGTGGACTACAGCAAGCAGGAATGGTGGAAACCACCAGCAGGCCTGAGTGAAGGGGGCTAATATGAATGAGTCTGGAAAGGTAGGTGGAGGGTTTTTAATGTCAGCTTGAGTTTATCATTTGATCCTAGAGGCAAAAGAGAGGCAAAGAAGATTTTTGAGCTGTGGAGTGACAGGAGTAGAGATGTGATTAGGAATCTTATTTTGGCAGCCATGTGGAGGAAGATATCGGAGAGAGGAGAGATTGGAAACATGGAGGCTTAGATGAGGGCATGAGCTAGGGTGGCAACCATGTGAGCAGAGAAAGGGAAGGATGAAAAAAAGCAAAAAGGAATCCAGTGAAGTCTTACTGATTCATTCAAATTGAGGGGACCCCCAGGTCAGAATCTGTGAACAGCTGAAATCTTAAAGAATTTCATAAAAAGAAAACGGTTTTATCTGTAAAGGTGTAGGGCCTTTGGAGTCTGTGGCAGCCTTATCTGTCCACAAAAGGGCCAGGAATATGGCTAAACATTAGTTCAGTCTCCACCTGCCTTCTAATCTCTCAGTTTGACCCTGTACCTTCTCTTTACCTTCTCACCTACATGGACTAACAGAAGAGATTTAGGGTTTGCAAAAAGGAATGCTGAATTCTCAGAGCTGTTGGATAGTTTTTAGGCAAATCCCTTTTACTTGGTTTTTAGCCTAGCCACCATCAGAGATAAATATTTAGAAGAATATTGACTAATAAACATGGGATCAGTAGACTGATTGAGGGCCTCTAGTGGAAGAGGAGTTCAGAAAAAAAAAAAAAGATTAAGCCTGAAGGTTTTAACTGCTTGAAATAACCTTGTACCCTGACCTGAAGAACTCAGCCCCTCAGATGATGAATCTCTAACTGGAGAGATAAAAGGCTTTGCCAACCAAATATCAAAAGGAACCAGAAAGGGAAGGCTTTTCTTCTGGTCCTGGACAAAGACTCTTTCCTGAAATTTCTAGGAAAAACTTCTATCTAGTTATAAGCAAAAAGAGTATGGCAGCACTCTACCCAAGGATTTTCTCTGAGCCAGATTCTGGAGGCAGTAGAGACTAGAGCAGGGATGCACCCAGCAGAGAGCAACATAAAACCATTTGAATGTCACAGGAGGCAGTTTATGACATCACAAAAAGATCCCAGAGGCCCCTCAGCTTTGAGGTGTGCATATCCTTCCACCTGACTTCCATAAATATGCACTCCTCCATACCTCCATGGACCCTGGCCATATGTGTAGCCTATCGGTGTTCTCCATATCGTGTTCTCTCTGGGTGGCTACTTTCCCCACTCGTGCCATATGTATTTGTGGGAAGAGTTCCTAGGTTTATGGGGGATATATTTTATTCCTACTTTTTCTCCTGTGTCAATTCATTATAAGCATTTGCTTTGAATTAATAATTGTTGTCTTCTGGTTAACTATTAAGAGTAACCCACCAGTGGGGGCTTTTGAACTCTAGTGTCTTAGAGGATGTAAATAAACACAATATATCTGAAATTATATACATTGTTTAAATATATTCTAAAACTAGGGTAGTTATCTGCTAGGGAACCTGCCCTACAAGTTGGAGGCTCCCTCCGGTTGCTACATTTGGTATACATTTGAATATACATTGTATTAACAATGTATTGCCAAATAGAACCTGGCTAGGATGGTATTATAGACCTACTTTATACTCACAAACAGAATTTGACAGTTGGAACAGTTTGCATCCTAGTCCAGTCCCTACATAAAGAATCCCCACTAACAAATGGGCATTGAGCCTGTGCCAAGGAGTGGGGACCCACCCCCTGTCTTGGCAACCTGTTCTGCTCCTGGATACCTCTGAATACTAGGATGTTTTTTCTTTACATCAAGTTTAAAAGTCTCTTTGAATTGACTACTTTTTTCTAGGTTTTTTTTTCTACTGGGTCCAAACAAAACAATTGTAATCCTTCCTCTATATGACAGCCCCCTCAAATATTTGAAGACAGATGAATCTTATCGTCTCCGGGCTAAACTTGCCCCACTTTCTTCAAACAGCTTTTACATGACCGGAATCAAGACTCTCCCCCATTCTGACCGACTTCCTCTAGACTCTCTGAGCCAGCTCATCAATGTTTTTCTTAAAATGTGGCCCCTGAGCTAAGTGTGGAATCAGCCCTTTCATTATGTGCCATTGGATGCTGACAAGAGTTCATTCAACAGATCAAATGTAATCCATGAAATTGGTTTAAACCAGATTTGGGGGGGGGGAAGTGTGGTACAATGGAGAGAGCTCTGGTTTGGACTCAGATAACATGCCACATGTAAGATGGCAGCCATCATGACTGTTTTCTGGTCCTCATTTATAATTTGAGGGGTGAGAGTAGAAAACCTCAAAGGTCTCTTCCAGGTTGTCATCCAAGTAAACCCTTTCACTGAATCATAAAATCTCCAAAGTGAAAAGAACTTCAAAAGATGTTTTATTTTCTTAATGTCTTATCTCCTGTTCATGGCCGTCCATACTCTGCCTGTGGCTCTCCAGACCTGGGGAAATCACAATCTCCTGAGCCAGCTCATTTCACTTTGGAATAGCTCTATGAATGGATTTCCATCTATCACTCATAGTTCTACCTTCCAAGACCAAACAGCTAGGTTGTACAATGGGTTGAGCAATGGATCTGAAGTCAGGAAAAGCTGAATTCAAATTCAGCTTCAAACACATAATACTTCCCCCGATCAAGTCACTTAGCTTCTGTTTGCCTCAGTTGCCTCATTTGTTTGGGGATAAAAATAGCACTTGCCTTCCAGAGTTGTTTTGAGGATGCAATGCAGAGTTGTTTTGAGTTAATACAATGCCTGGCATGTTAGTTAGTTAGTTAATTAGTTAGTTAGTTAGTTAGTTAGTTAGTTTAATAATAAAGTCTTATAGTCATTCTATCCTTTTGGACAAAGTTGCTGGGTTCAGGCTAAAAATTCAACTGATGCTCACTTTGTATCATGGTCCCAGGCTTTTCATTCTGCTCGTCCCCTTTCTCCAGACTCACTCAATTTTGCCAACTTCTTTCTAGAATGGGCTGCCCATCACTTCATGTGACAGTCTTGATATGGGCTGCCTGGGATACATCAGGACTGCTCTATCCCTCCTCTGGACACCCATTTCTTTTTCTTTCTTTCTTTCTTTCTTTCTTTCTTTCTTTCTTTCTTTCTTTCTTTCTTTCTTTCTTTCTTTCTTTCTTTCTTTCTTTCTTTCTTTCTTTTTCTTTCTTTCTTTCTTTCTTTCTTTCTTTCTTTCTTTCTTTCTTTCTTTCTTTCTTTCTCTCTCTTTCTTTCTCTTTCTTTCTTTCTTTTTCTTTCTTTCTCTTTCTTTCTCTCTTTCTCTCTTTCTTTCTTTCTTTCTTTCTTTCTTTCTTTCTTTCTTTCTTTCTTTCTTTCTTTCTTTCTTTCTTTCTTTCTTTCTTTCTTTCTTTCTTTCTTTCTTTCTTTCTTTCTTTCTTTCTTTCTATAGCTGTTCATTTACAAGACATATGCATGGGTAATTTTTCACCATCGACAATTGCAAAACCTTTTGTTCCAGTTCTTCCCCTCCTTCCCCCATCCCCTCCCCAGACGGCAGGCTGACCAATACATGCCAAACGTGTCAAAGCACAAGTTAAATACAATATTTGTATACACGGGACACCTATTTCTTTAGTCTTTTGAGCTGCCATTCCACATGTTGGAGCTTATGATGGGGTGGTAGTTCACCAAGAACTTCTAAATCTTTTCTCTCATAAACTTTTGTCCAACTACATTTCCTCCATACATTATGCCATAGATTGGTTTTTGGATGTTGTTGAGGCAATCAGGTTAAATTACTTGCCAAGAGTCACATAGCTAGGAAGTGGCAAGTGTCTGAGGCTGGATTTGAACTGAGGTCCTTCTGATTCCAGAGCCAGTGCTTGCTGTATCCCCTGCAACACCAAGCTGCCCCCTACAGATTATTTTTTTTTAATCCATGTAGGATTTTAGATTTCTCCTTAATAGATTTCAATGATTAGAATCAGCCTAGCATTTATCTTTTGGGATCCTACCTCTATTACCTATCCCTCTTGGCTCTGTATCACCCAAAAATTGTATTTGTGTACACCTTCCTCTAAGCAATTGATAACAACACTGAGCACCCCAGGGAAAGACTGGATCCCTGGGGCATCCACTAGAGACCTCCATCTAAGATGCTCTCTCTTCATTAATCATCACTCTTCAAGCCTGCTTCTTTAGCCACTTATATTTCTACCTACTGCACTAATATATAGACCCCATTTTTCTATCTTTAAGGATGCTTTGTCAGGTTTGTTTATGGCACCTACCAGACTACTAGGCCATCGAAAAAGAAAATAAGTTTTGTCTGGTTTGACCTAATGTATGAAACCATGTTGGTTTGTAGAGGTCACTGCGTCCTTTTGATTTTCTCCAAGCATCTTCTTTATCCCTTTAGGTGCTAGAATTTTGCCAAGAGTCAGAGTCAAGAAGATCATTATTGTATAGTTGAAAAAAATCTTCTCTTTTTCCTATTTTTCTACTTAGTGTGAGTTGAATTTGGTCATGTATCACCCTTACCTTTGTGATCCTAACCTTGGCCAAGAGGTAGCTGGGATTCTAGGTAAAGATTTTGAGATAAAGAATATAGGACAGATAGGTAATGTAGTGGATAGAGTACCAGCCCTGAAGTCAGAAGGACCTGAGTTCAAATTTGGCTTCAGACACTTGACACTTCCTGGCTGTGTGACCTTGGGCAAGTCACTTAACCCCAATTGACTCAGCAAAAAAAAAAAGGAATAAATGTTCTGGGAGTGTGTGTGTGTGTGTGTGTGTGTGTGTGTGTGTGTGTGTGTGTGTGTGTGTGAAGTAGGAGATATGATATGACATATGTAAATGGCCCCAAGACCAGGTACATTATTTTCCACCCTTCCCCCAGAATCCTCTAGTCTCTGCCATTGATTCAAGCCCCAATGATTGTTTTCCCTCAGTTTTAAGAGGGTCCCTGTACCCCAGTCCCATTTAACCACTAAATAGATTAGCTTTCACAAAGACAAGTTTACTTCATGGGTAGAGCAAGAACAAACATGTAAACATCCTCCCCCAATACCCAAGGAGTGCAATTCCCTCCCTCCCTGCCCTGAATCTTTGGGGAGGGATGGAGAATTAGGTTCGCAGATTAGCTCAAATCCTACCATTTATAGTCCCACCGGGTTCTGAGTCCAAAGCCACCTGGGTCTGTATGTTCCCCCATGGAAAGCCATAGAAGCTTTGGAAGGACTTGTGCCGTCCATTTCTTGAACGTAAGTGAAATTCTGCATCGATGAAATTTTATCACCTGGTTGTTAGAAGTGCTGAGAGGATCATAGCTAGCCAGACCTCTATTAAGTGCTTAAAATCCCCCTCTACCAAGCAAATGAGGCACTAGAGAGACAAGAAAGCATCATCCCCCACCCTCAAAGGGCTTTTATTCTGAAGCAATTCCAGTTGGGATTGAGAAGTGAGAAAGATGTGGCTCCATCCTTTAGAGGGGCTGGCTTATCTGTGGGCTGGGATGTGTATTATCGGCAGCCTCTTCTCAGGGTTCTAGGGAGGGGGTGACAGGATAACCATCTCTAAGCACCGTTTCCACCTGTCTTTCCAAAGCCAGAAAAATGAGCCTCACTAGGGACAGCTGGTAAAAAGCAGGAGGGTTTACCATCCATTCCATCTTACTGTCACCAAATTAGCCCAGAAATCCCGAACTGCAGGGGGTCTCTGAGCCTAGCTGGCACCAGGCTAGACCACTTGTCCTTCCATGACTGAAATAGAGCAGATCAAATCTTTGTGGAGCCTTTGGCCCACAATTTTGGCAATATGGAGCTGATCCCACCAATGAAGAGGGCTACCGGATTTTGTTCTTTTTGTTCTTGTCAGATGGAGATCTACATCTCTTCTGAACAAATCTCAGTGGCCAAGATTTGGAGATAGGAGTGAACTCAGGTTCCCAGCCCTGAGACCTTGGATCCTGGCAGTCATGCCCTTTGATCCAGGAAAGCCACTTTCTGCATGGTGGAATGAAGGTGCTTCTGTCTGTCATTTAAAAATGGTAATGAATTCATCCATTCATTTACATGTTCCTTTATTTAAAGCAAAGAATAGGGAAAAAACATAGATGGAGTCCAAAGGGCTAAGAAAGTTGGGGAGAGGGAGAGATAACTTTTAGCCTAGAAGAAGTCTTTCTACTGGACCACGTCAAACTCCATGATATGTATCTGTGCCTTTCCCCCATGATGTTCCCTGCCCTATATTGTAAATTCATGTAGAAATTGTCTTATCTGCTCCTCACTTTCCAATGGACTGCATGAGTTAGGTGCATGTTACTTTGTTAGATCATTTCTTCTTCTTTTTCCCTGAGGCAATTGGGGTTAAGTGACTTGCCCAGGGTCACACAGTTAGGAAATGTTAAGTGTTTGAAACTAGATTTGAATTCAGGTCCTCCTGACTTCAGGGCTGGTGCTCTACCACTGCACCATCTAGCTGCCCCTGCTAAATCATTTCCTTTCTAACCTGTTGTTATAGTTTCCCTATTAACCCCCTGCCTCAAGTCTTCTATCCTTCCTCACTTTCTATAACAATCCAGCTTCTACATGATTGCTAACACGATAGTTTTAAGCACAGAATATAGAGATGTGAGATTTTGGAAATGTTTGACCAATATCTCCTTTTACCCTCACAAGCATCCTAGAAGGGAAGATTTAACATTATCATCATTTTCCAGAAGTCTTCTCAAAACATGGCACAGCTGTGAGTAATGGACCACCTCTATTTCTGAGGAACTGCAGTTGGAGGATCAGCCAAAGAGTGACGGAAAACCATGGAACGGAGTGGGAAAAAACAAGAAATATGACCAAAAGGAAAGTAATGCAAATGAAATGATGAGAATTGCTAGACTAGAGATATGTATGACCAGTACAAAAGATAAAATGTCCACTTACAAGTGGAGGGATGACCAATCACAGGATCAATGATTACTAACTGAAGGAAACTTTAGAGTCCAACTGTCTCATTTTACGTATGAGGTAACTGAGGCTGACTGCATTTTAGTGACTTGATCGGGGTTCTATAGTATTTGGGGCTGGATTTGAACTCAGCTCTTTCTAACTCCATATTCAGTACTCTACAGTTGCCTAACCTATTGATTGAGTTCATCATGTCTCTATTCAGTAGCTCCCTATTACCTATAAGATTAAATATAATCTCCTCTGGTATCTAAAGCCATTTGTAACCTGGATCAACTTACCTTTCCAGCCTTGTAACACATTATAGTATATTATAAACTTTACTGTCCAATCAATCCTGTTTTCTTGCTGGTCTTTGTATACAATGCTTCATCTCCCACTTCCATGACTGTGTACTTGTAATGCTCTCCTGCCTAGCTTCAGTTTCTCAGATTCTAGTTGCCACCAGCATTTAGCTCAAGCCCCACTTCCTACATGAAGCCTTTCTTTTTTTCTTTAAAATTTTTTGGGTCATTTTTATTTAAAGTTTTGAGTTCCAAATTCTGTCCCTCCCTTTTTTCTTTCCCCCTCCCTGAAATTATAAACAATCAGATATAAGTCATATATGTGAATTATGAAAACATTTCTATATTTGTTATTTTGTACAAAAAGATATTGGTTCAGCCTAACCATGAGCAATTATTATTTTTCCAATTGTTTATATCTGACTTTGTGTGAAAAGTGTTTTATTTATTTATGTTTAAAATAATAGCTTTTTATTTTCAAAATACATGCAATGATAGTTTTCAACATTCACCCTTGCAAAACCTTGTCCCTCTCTTCCCCTACTCCCTCCCCAGTAAGTAATCCAATATATGTTAAACATGTACAATTCTATATATATTTCCACATTTATCATGTTGCACACAAAAAAATCAGATCAAAAAGGGGGGGATGTGAGAAAAAAAAACAAAGCAAGCAAACAACAACAACAAAAAAAAAGTAAAAACAAACAATGTTGTAATCCTCAATCAGTCCTGATCTCTTTCTGGATTTAGATGGCTCTCTACATCACAACTCTAATGGAATCGACCTGAATCAATTAATTGTTGAAAAGAGCCACTTCTATAAGAATTAATCATCACATAATCTTGTTGCTGTATACAGTGTTCTATTAATTCTACTTACTTCACTTAGCATCAGTTCATGTAAGTTTCTCCAGGTCTCTCTGAAATCATCCTGCTGATCATTTCTTACAGAACAATAATATCCCATAATATTCATATAGCACAATTTATTCAGCCATTCTCCAATTGATGCATATCCACTCAGTTTCCAGTTTCTTGCCACTACAAAAAAAAGGCTGCTATAAACATTTTTGCATGTGTGGGTCCTTTTCCCTTTTCCAGTAGAGACACTGCTGGATCAAAAGGTATGTACAGTTTGACAGCCCTTTGGGCACAGTTTCAAATTGCTCTCCAGAATTATTGGACCAGTTCATAACTCCACCACTATGTATTAGTGTCCCAGTTTTTCCACATCTCCTTCAACATTTATCATTACCTTTTCTTGTCTGTCATCTTAGCCAATTTGAGAGGAGTGTAGCAGTACCTCAGAGTTGTTTTAATTTGCTTTTTTCTGATCAACAGAGATTTAGAGTATTTTTTCATATGGCTAGAAATGGTTTTAATTTCTTCATCTTAAAAAGTATCTGTTCATATCCTTTGACCATTCATCAACTGGAGAATGAATTGTATTTTTATAAATTTGAGGCCTTTATCAAAACCCTTGGATGTAAAGATTTTTTTTCCAAGTTTTTTGCTTCCCTTCTAATGTTGGCTGCATTGGTTTTGTTTGTTCAAAACCTTTTTAGTTTAATATAATCAAAATTATCCATTTTGCATTTCATACTGTGCTCTTCTTCTTTGGCAACAAATTTTTTCCTTCTCCATAAATCTGAGAGATAGACTATCCTTTGTTCCTCTAATTTGCTTATAATATCACTCTTTATGCCTAAATCATGAACCATTTCGACCTTATTTTGGTGTATGGTGTTAGGAGTGGGTCATTGCCTAATTTCTTGCCATACTAGTTTCCAATTTTTCCAGCAGTTTTTGTCAAATAGTGAGTTCTTATCCCAGAAGCTAGGGTTTTTGAATTTACCAAACACTAGATTACCATAGTAATTGACTATTTGTCCTGTAAACCTAATCTATTCCACTGATTGACTACTTAGCCAGTACCAAATAGTTTTGATGACCATGCTTTATAATATAGTTTTAGGTCTACTATAGCTATGCCACCTTCATTTGCATTTTTCCCATTAATTCCATCAAAATTCTTGACCTTTTGTTCTTCCAGATGAACTTTGTTATTTATTTATTTATTTATTTATTAGCTCTATAAAGTAGTTTTCTGACAGTTTGATTGGCATGGCAATGAATAAATAGATGAATGGAAGAATTGTCATTTTTTTTAATGTTAGCTCAGCTTACCCATCAGCACTTGATATTTTTCCAATCATTTAGATCTGATTTTATTTGTGTACAAAATGTTTTGTAATTGTGTTCATATAGTTTCTGATTTTGCCTTGGCAGTTAGACTCCCAAATAATTTATATTATCTACAGTTATTTTATTTTATTTATTTATTTTGCTAAGGCATTGGGGTTAAGTGATTTGCCCAGGGTCACACAACTAGGAAGTGTTAGGTGTCTGAGATCAGATTTGAACTCAGGTCCTCCTGACTTCAGGGCTGGTGCTCTATCCACTCCGTCACCTAGCTGCCCCATCTACAGTTATTTTAAATGGAATTTCTCTTTGTATTTCTTGCTCTTGGACTTTGTTGGTAATATATAAAAATGCTGATGATTTATGTGGATTTATTTTGTATTCTGCAACTTTGTTAAAGTTGTAGATTGTTTCTAATAGCTTTTTAGTAGATTTTCTGGGGTTCTCTAAGTATACCATCATATTATCTGCAAAGAATGATAATTTGGTTTTCCCATTACCAACTCTAATTCCTTTAATTTATATTTCTTCTCTTATTAGAAAAGCTAATATTTCTAATACAATATTGAATAGTAATGGTGATAGTGGGTAACCTTGTTTCACCCCTGATCTTATTGGAAATGCTTCTAGAATATCCCTATTACATATGATGCTTGTTGATGGTTTTAGATAAATGCTACTGATCATTTTAAGGAAAACTCCATTTATTCCTATGCTCTCTAGAGTTTTTTAATAGGGTGTAGAATGTTGTCAAATGCTTTTTCTGCATATTTTGAGATAATCATATGTTTACTGTTAGTTTGGATAGTCATATAGTCAATTATGCTAATAGTTTTCCTAATATTGAACCAGCCCTGCATTCCTGAGGCAAATCCTACTTGGTCATGGTGTATGTTCCTGGGGTAACTTGCTGAAATCACTTTACTAATATTTTATTTAAAATTTTTGCATCAATATTCATTAGGGAAATTGATCTATAATTTTCTTTCTCTATTTTGACCCTACCTGGTTTAGGCATCAGCACCATATCTATGCCAAAAAAGAAATTTGGTAAGATTCCTTCTTTCTCTATTTCTCCAAATAGTTTGCACAGTATTAGAATGAATTGTTCTTGAAATGTTTAAATGGAGAATTTTTCTTAGGGAGTTCATTAATAGCTTGTTCAATTTATTTTTCTAAAATGGAACCATTTAAATAATTTATTTCCTTCTCTGTTAATCTGGGCAATCTATATTTTTGTAAGTATTAATCCATTTCACATAGATTATCAGATTTATTGGCATACAACTGAGCAGCATAACTCCTAATTATTGCTTAATTTCTCTTCATTGGTGAAAAGTTCACCCTTTTCATTTTTGATACTAGCAATTTGATTTTCTTCTTTCCTTTTTCTAATCAAAATAAATATTTATGTTTTGTTTTGTTTCCATAAAGTCAACTCTTAGTTTTGTTTATTAATTCAATGGTTTCTTAATTTCAATTTTATTAATCTCTTTTACTTTAAGAATTTCTAATTTAATATTGGAGGTTTTTAATTTGTTCTTTTTCTAGCTTTTTTAGTTGCAAGCCCAATTCATTGACCTCTTTATTTTATGCAAGTAAGCATCTAGACATATAAAATTGCCCAATAAAGGGTAATAAAGTGGTAATAAAACCACTTTGGCTGCATCCCACAAATTTTGGTATGTTGTTTCATTATTGTCATTCTCTTGGATGAAATTATTTATTATTTCTCTAATTTATTGTTTCACCCACTTGTTCTTTAGCATTAGATTATTTAGTATGAAAAGTGTTTTAAAGTTGTGTTCATATAGTTTCTGGGTTATTTTAAATGGAATTTCTCTTTCTATCTTTTGCTGCTGGAATTATGTAATATGTAGAAATTCTGATGACAATTACAGGAAGCCTCTTGAAAGCTCTCTTGATAAACAGTGCCCCTTCCAATAATTACCTTGAATTTACTTTGAATATATTTCTAAATGTACTTATTATCCTCCACACTCCTTACTTCCTCTCTCTGTCTTCCCCCATTTGGCAGCATGTAAGCCCTTAAAAGGGTTTCCTTGAAAGGAAGAATCATTTAATTTTAGTCTTGGTATATCTAACTGCCAGCAGGGTTTGCACAGAGTCAGTATTCCTAATCCCTGATGGATTGAGAAATATTTCCCTAGAATAGATGCTAATAATAAATGTTACTCAATCGATCGACCGATTAAAGGAATAAAGCATCTTTCCTGAGTTTGGAGAAGCTCCAATTCCTTACATTGTGTTCGTAATAAGAAATCGGGTCAGGTTATAAAATAATGAAAACTCTTCAAGAGTTTGGATTATATTGGCAGCCTGGGTCAGCAGGTAGAGAGATGGCCTCAAAGCCGGGAAGACCTGGCTTCACATTCTGCCTCTGGAACACACTGATCAAGTGACCTTGTACAAATTGCTTAACCTCTTAGAGTGTAGGTTGTAGAGAAAGTACTAAATTGCATTGGTGGAGGGAGTTCCCCCATCTGGGAGTTCTCTATTCTAATCAAGTCTTTATCAGACAGATGAGATTGTATACTCTTTCTTGAACAAATAATGTAATTGGTGAAAATACTAACTGGTCTAGAATGAAACAGAAGAAGGACAGCAAACATGCTGGTTTGCCTTTAGGGAAATGATCTCTAAACAATCTCAAGTGCTTCTTGTCTCCTTAAAAACAACAATCTTCTAGTGACATGTACAGCTGTGAGTTATAGATCATCACAATTTCTGAAGAACAGCAGCTGAAGATCAGCCAAAGGGCAATGCAGAAACCCAGGATAGGGTGAGGGAACTGAGAAATATGACAAAAAGGGAACCTCTGTAAGTGAAGGTGCTATGTATATCACTAGATCGGATCTATAATGGATACAAAAGATGAGGTGACCAAGTAGAAAGTAGAAGGATGACTGATCAATTAAAGGATCAGAGATTAATGATTAGAAGGGACCTTAGAGTCCAACTGTTTCAATTTATGGATGAGGAAACTGAGGCACATAGATTAAGTGCTTTTCCCATAGCTCATAGCTATTAAATGTCTGAGGTAAGATTTGATTTTAAGTCTTCCTGATTCTGTGGTCCTGCTTGCAATCCCCTATTCTTCTATCCTATCTCTGAGGGCCAATTGGTATCTAAGATAGTTCAGGGGAATGGGAAAAAAGCTTTCAGCATGCTGTAGTGGACAAATATGAAGGCATGAACAAGTGTGGTCCAGTGTAGACTGCGATGGATGGGCGGTAATCTGAAAATTGGAGGGGGCACCCATATTGGGAAGATCCAAGATCCATCATAGTACCCACAATTAATCTTTGCACTGGCAACTCATCTAATTGGAAGTTAGAATATTGGCCAACAGTTGATGACCAGTTGATGTGCAACAAGAATGATGATAATAATAACAACTAAGGTTTATGTTATGTTTTAAGACTTGCAAAGTATTTTAGAAACATCTTCTTATTTCAGTCTGTCGGGTAGGAACTCAAGGTGCCTATATCCCCATTTTCCAGATGAGGCTTCTGAGGCTCAGAAAGGTTAAGTAGAGAAAGCCATTTCTTACTGTATAACTTTGGATAGGTCACTTGGGCTTAGAGATTTAATTAGAAGGGGTCTTAAAGGTCATCGAATCTAGTACTCTCATATTACAGATAAAGAAACAGAGGCAGAAAATTGTCAAATGACTTGCCTAATGTCACCTGGCTAGTAATTGTCTTAGAACCTAGACTTTTTGTCTCCAAACTGAGTGTTCTCTCCACTGTGTTACGCTTGGTTTAAGTTTCCTTAGGAATGGTGAGATGAGGGCCTTAGATCTGTTGGTTTCTAAGGTCCCTTCCAATTGTGAATCTATGATGTTGCCACTGGGTCAGAGATAGAAGTTGAAGCAGGCTTTTCAGGTCCAAGACCAGCACCATATTTACTACATGCTATTTGAAGCTATCAAGCACTAGAGAGATAAAGGTTAACCAAAACAAAATAAAACAAAACAAAAATCCCACTATATCACCAAAAGATAGTCCCTGACCTCAGATTCCTTCTTTCTAATGAGGGGAGACAACATGTCCTTGGATGATTCAAGGTGATTTGAATGGGGAGAGAAAATTGGCCACTGGAAGAATCAAGGAAGGATTCCAGAAGGAGATGGCACTGTGGCTAAGGCCAGAAAGAAGAGCTGGACTCTGAGAGGTACAGATAAGGAGGGGACATATTTCAGGGATAAAGAAAAAGTCAAAGGTCCCAGCATAAATTGGTTTTCACTGGGGGTTTCTGAGAAGTCAGAGACTAGAACAAAGATGGCTTCAGGGCTTTGCCTAGCTGAGTGGCACCTAGGGTATACTGGGAAGAAGAGACCCATTTCCTACTTTTTAATGTTTTGGAGCACAAGGAATATCTAAATCACAAGTATTGTGTTGCAAAAGTTCCTTCTCCTTTTCTCTCCCCAATAAAGTCTATGGAAGAAAGCTCACTTGACTGGAATCCTATCATTTGATAGGAGGATAGGGATCCTGATCCTGATTCTACCCAATTTTAAGAACTTAATTTAAGAAATTAATATCTCTGTGTCTCAATTTCCTCATTTGTAAAAATGAGAGGAGTTAGACTAGATGTAGTTGCTCCTGATTTGGTTGAATTTGACACCAAAAAGTCTGTTCAGATTTTGACTCAGCTACTTCTTATTGTTTAGTCATTTTTCAGTTCACATTCAACTCTTCTTGACTCATTTGGGTTTTGTCTGTTTCACCAGTGCTGAGTACAATGCCCAGCACATAGTAGGGACTTAATAAATGCTCATTTTACAGAATTGAAGTGATGGAGCTGGAATAGCTGATATAGATGGAATAGATAGGTCTTTTCCAGTTCTGACATTTATTGTTTGGAGCATTTTTCATGGAAACTGTCTAGAGTTTGTTCCTGAGCTAAGCCACCAAGAGATTAACCCACAATGCCTCTAACGTACAGGACCCTTCCAACTGGGGACATCAAGAACCAGCCATTATCCCTTTAATAGTAGTCTGCTATCTGTCAATAAAAAGGAAACCACCAACAGCTGCAGTGGCAGTCAGCACCCAGCAAGAATGGCTTGAGGAGGCCCCCTCCCTCTTCAGGGCATTAGACAAAGGACATTGTTCATAAAAGACAACTGGGTCTGTGTGGAATTAACTGAGTAAAAACACTCTCATGGGAATATAGCCTTAAACTATACCTTAATTTCTATTTGAGAATTTATAATAACAAATAGAGCTAAGGCTAAAAAGTTGCAGGTGTTCCTCCCCTCCTGTTTCCCACCACCTCTTAATTAGCATTTAAGTACCTCTTTTAAAGTGTGTGGCTCAGAAATGGTGAGGGGTCACCATTTTTAAAA
The DNA here is from genome assembly GCF_048593235.1 of Sminthopsis crassicaudata. Lineage (NCBI taxonomy): Eukaryota > Metazoa > Chordata > Mammalia > Dasyuromorphia > Dasyuridae > Sminthopsis > Sminthopsis crassicaudata. The sequence continues at coordinate 738,072,974 of NC_133617.1, read as the reverse complement.
AAAGCTGGAGAGATCTCTAGGAGCAAAACAAAAGTTTATTGTACGTTCTGGTGAGATCGGGAGTCCCACCTGTGGAGCAGGCAATCGAAGGGAGGAGGCACCTTTCAGGATAGGTTTGACATTTAAATCCCTAAAGCAAATACCCCTCCTACCACTGACCCTCATCCTTATTGGCTGAGGGTCTCACATTCTAAACACAGAAACTACCCAAGAAATTAAACTTGGCCAATAAGTACATAGTTATCCATATTTGATTGAAATAGGGAGAAAATTAATGTCATGGGAGTATAGCAGGAAAAGGTTGCCCTTGAATCAATGCTGAAAGACTTTCAGGCCTACTCTGAAGTAGATGAAGCCTTACTCGATTTTTTCACAACTGTCCTGAGAGATCTCACCTCATCTCATTCAAAAGGCAAATTGTTCTTTTGTTTCTGGGATAGATGTCCATGTAAGCCTGGACTCCCCCAAACGATAAGAGAAAAGACCAGGGCTGGTGAGATGGGAACCTCCAGGGCTCTGTATTCAGAGTATTTAATCTTTTTGTTTTGCAATTTTTACTTTGCACTCCTTTTACTGACAAATATCTTGTCAAATGGGAGATACCTTTTCTCATGAGTTCGTAATAAGCCCCCCTTAGGTCCTCTGCAAGGAATGAACCCCAAGTTGCCTCTTTTTATAATTGAAACCTTGGCTAGAAACTGGGGCAGCTCTTGATGGGGGTTGGGAGCAGTTTGAGCTGGAATCAGAATAGAAAATCTTGGAAGTGAATGAGTGTCTCTGGGCTAATTTCCAACTCAATAGGATTAGGAATGGTCCAGGACTCAACCAGTCCCACCCAGATAACAGAATGCAAACCACTTTATCTTAATTCTCTGGGGCAGGTCTCTCAGGAGAGAGCTTAGTGATCCCCCCAAAGTCAGAGAGAGAGAAAGAGTTTCAGCGCTCCCCTCATCACTTGCAGAGGATCTAACATGCCATGGCAAAGAACCTCTCTCTCCCCTCGGCATAAGCTGCAACCCTCTGCCCGCTGAAATGATATTCTCTTTCAGTGTTACTCCATCTTTATCTTTCTATTTCCCTAACAAGACCTTATTCACTTTCTCTGCTAGGATAGGATTTTTCTGCTAAAAACTTTATATTCCTCTTTCAGGACCTTGCCACCAAGGAATTCAGTCTTTCTATTTATGCATAGCAAAGGCTGACTTCCCAATGCCAACAATAAACTTTAATTTTGCCAGTCTAGCTTTTCAGGTTCATAACACTTTATGAAGGACCTCTGCACCAACCAAAGGGGTTCTCACAACTCCCTGTCCTATGCTGAATTCTAGGAGAATCGAGGGAACCCTGAACCTCTTCATTTGGCTCCCTGATCGAAAATCGAGGGGAATCCCCTCGATTCTCCGTCAGGGAGCCAAACCTCTTCAGTTTGAACTCAGCAATCCTGGAAGGATTTTAGGTATTGAGATATTATTATTCTCAATTTACATGAAGTTGGGTTTGGAAGGTTACTCTGAGGGATTCCCAGGACTTGCTTCATCATGGGAAACCGTAGTTTCCACTACCTATTACCATCTTCATATTCCTATAATTGAGAGAGGCTGCCTTAGAATTGGGAAAACCTCAGTTCACACATTCTCTGTGTGACTCACTTGGCCTCTTGCTATCCTAGCAGTTTTCCAAGACCATATGATGAGCATCCAATGTGTTTCCAAAATCTTCATCTCTGTAGACTAAGCCGTAACTGAGCAGTGACCATTTGCCCAATAATCCCTAAAAGGTACAAGTGAATCTAAGCTTCTTCTTGGTCGTGTCAATAAGTGGTGGGAGATAGTGAAGAAGCCATCCTTTTCAGTGCAAATGAGCTCCCCAAAGCTTCCGTGTCTTTTACAGGGAGAGAATGATTCATTCACATGAAGGGGCTCACCCTCTAAAAAACAAATTGAGTTGTATGCCTCTTGTGATTTGAAAATTAGCTGAACTTTGAGGTTGCAGATAAGGAAACTGAGGCTCATGGAGGTAAGTGCGGTGCACAGGGTTGCACAGAGGATATGGCTCAGAGGCAGATTTCAAACTCAGTCCAGAATTGCTGACTATCGTGTCCACAATTGATTTCCATTAGCTTCCAGACATAGTTCTACCTTAATGGGGAAAACAAAATCTTTATGCCCTTGTGACATCTAGGCAGCTCTTTGCATGGAGCCTCTGTATGTTAAAACCGGTTCAACTGGGTATGAGCTGCTTTGAAAGCAAACCCTTGAAGGGGTATCATGATGTTGTGGAAGGGGCCCTGGTTCTGGAGGTTGGAGCTGCCAGGGTTCCGGGCTTCCTCCTGCCAAGTGAACTCCACTGAGTCACTGAGCTCCGTCTGAGACTTAGTTTCCATATCTGTAAAGTCTTGCTAATAGTACCTGCCTTGCCCACCTCCTACAGCTGTGGGGAAGATCCCATGACCCAATGGATCAGAAATTTGCAAATTGAAAATTGCAAAGTGTTAACTAAGTGCCAGGGTGGGAGGAACTAAAGGGGAAAGTCCCTTCTCAGGTGCAGCTTAACAATGATTTGGCAATTTGTTGATCGTTTATCATTTATGTGATGTATCCTGATACTTGGGAGAGCCCAGCCTCAGAGCTGGGGGTTCAAGCACTGTGCATCCTGATTGTGAGTAAGCTGGTTGGCATCTTGGGGTCCTGGGCAGCCCTGTCAGTCATAGACTACTGGTGGAAGTGATTTCTACAATCCCGTTCCGCCATTCTGATGAAATCAGGAATTCAGCCACCCTCCCTCCCCAGATCCCCAAATCAGCCCCTGCCAATGTTTCAGGGGCTTTGGGAGCACTTGTCAGATAAAACTGGTCCTGGAGTACACGCTGGATCTTTCGAAACAGTCCAGCCTCTGCGATGTCACCAGAGTATCGGTCTAGTAGGAAAGAGGGGAAGCCAATAGAGAGGAGAGTTCAGTTTTCAAAGACCTTAGTGACTCCAAAATTGCTTGAATCTCCAGCAGATCTGATTCCTTGGCCAAAACATCCTCACAAGCTACCCTTGGGAGATGGACACCCCTTCGTACATCCTAGACAGAGCCCGGATCTCTGCGTCAGGCCAGAACCCAGGGGTCCAAGAGTCCAAGTCTATCATTTTGCAGGGAAGAAACTGGGGGCACAGGGAGAGCAGGGACCAGGCTGGCGGTGGTGGAGAGGAGTCTCCCTCTTTCCTCTGTAGCACATGGCTCCAGGTCATGATGACTTAAGGGTCTCCATGCCTCCCTTGTGGGAATATAGAGTGCCAACAAAGGAACAGGAAACATGTGTTCAAGAAAACCCAGTGATCAGAAGTGGGAAGTGTATTTTTTTTAACCTCTTTCTCTGGGAGGTGTTTCCATGGAGACGCCAATGCATCCCCATGTCTTGTGTTCCCTGCATTCATAACCCTGGAGGTCCATTTATTTTTACTGAAACCAGAGTCTGCTCAGAAAATGATACCTGATGCAAATAACCCAGGCCCTCTGTGCCCTGTGCCCCTGAGGGGGGCTCGCCCAGTTCCAGGCACACAAAGGGCACCCTGCTGGTGCTCAGGGACTCCTGGATTGCTCTGCCATAGGAGCTTGGGATAGTCCTAGGAAGCCTTCTAATCTAATCCTCCCATTTCTCAAATGGAAGCCGGTGGTGTGAGAAATGGATGGGCATTTGGTTTCCACAGTTAAGATAATTAAATTAGAGAAATGAAACTTAGAGAAACTAAGGACATCAAAGAATAATCGAGGGTGAAGTTATCACTAGAATGTGAGTTCCTTGAGGACAGGGACTGACTTCTGTAATCAGGAGTGATGGTCTGAGATCTGAAAATAATTTTTTGTTCTTTGTCCCTAACCCTTCCCCCTTTGAGAATGGAAGCTCCTTGCAGGCAGGGACTGACTATGTAAGGAGGGGAGGAGATTCCTGTCATGGGGAATCAGGGAAGGGACTTGTCCTTCTGCATATGGAGTTTCAAAGGTGGGTCTGCTTACCTAGACCCCCATTCTTGCAAGAACGTAAAATAAATCTTTCCTACATTCATCAGTGAGCCAATAAAGTTCTCGCTCAGATTTTTGCTTCTTCCAATGGTCACAGAGAGATCTTAGTTGGATTCCCTGATTCCAAAGGGAAAAGAAGAAGCATTTATAAAGCTTCAGATAAACCATGTACATTTATAAATACTACATGTCAGATACCATGTTAAATCGCTTTACAAATATCACATTTGATCTTAGGAGGTAAGTGTTGCTCTCATCTCCATTTTATAATTGAGGAAACTGAGGAAAATAGAAATTAAGTTACTTGTTCATGATCACACCGAGAGTGTGTCTGAGTACAAATTTTACTCAAATATGCTTTACTCCAGGCCTATGGCCCTCTATCCACTGTACCCTCACTCCTTCCTCTGACCCAGTTTGCATCCCTGTCTATGTTGTTCCACTCACTACTGAGCTCCAAAAACTCAGAAGAAAGAATAAAATAATCAAGCCTCTGTCTTCTCTTTGATAAATTGGATAGATAAGGAGGCATGATGTCATGCATCATGGGAAGGCCTTTTGGGATCCTTGAATTCAGGTCAGGAGCCAATCAACTGAGCTAATGCAGGTAACTTGGAAAACCTTAAGCTTTCAGGTTCTTGACTTGGAGCTGGTGGATTTAAAAAAAAACCATATTTTGATCACTATTTCAATGTAATTACTGTTCTTGTAGCCTTATGAGTGCATTTAAAATCATGATTCTGAGGGGGGCTCCATGAGCATCACTAAGGGGGTCTAGGAAACCAAAAAGAAAGAAGCTCATGAAGTGCTGTGTCTGCTCGCAGTGGGCTCTTCTTAATAAACATTTATTAAATGGCTGACTGACCTGAGAATGGGATATAAAACACAATGGCTCAAAATAAGAGAGAGACAGGAAAGCAGAGCAGGAGGCAGCTATTGGAGGAAGGCAAAAGTTACCACAATCCTTCCCTGTGCAAAAGCCACTACAGGCTTTCCTCTGACCTCCTCCAAGATATTTTGGCACCCCCCCACCCCCACCAAGGGATGTACATGGCTCTGTTCCTCCCTTCTCTGGTCAGAGAATCTCAGCTTCAATTCAATTCAGTTAGTATTTATGCAGCACTTACTGTATGCCCAGAGAGAGCATTGTAGGATAATTGTCATCTGCATTTGGAGGGGACTTCCCAGTGGTTTTCTATACAGTCCCAGAACAAGTCCAGTCCAGTCCACAGACAGTTACTAAGAGTTGGGGATACAAAAGAGGAAAACAGAATAGGCCCTGCCCTCAAAAAGCTTCTGTTCTTCAAAACACATGGGGACAAAATGCTACTGAAGAGCACTGGCTTTTATACATTCTGATTTCATTCATTCCCACATTTAAAAAATAAGAAAACTGCCCTTTATTCTGTCTACAAGAGAATCCCCAAGGTTCAGTTGGCTCATGTACTTGCTGAGTCATTGAAGGAGATGGCCTCTTGTATACCAGTGGGGCGCTCCCCAGGGGTCCATGTCCCTCAGGCTGGGAAGGGCAGATCAGCTAAGGCGATCAAGTCTTATGGGATTCTGTTCAAGTCTGCACTCCACAACTTCAGAAGGATACAGCTCGGAGAAGGCTGAAGAAACAGGAAGGGGGATGATTTAAGAGATGAAAATAATGTTGTTCAGAAAAAGGCTTATTAAGTCCAAAGGAGAAAATATTGAAGTTATATGTGTGAATATTTGAGATTTTTATATATGTATATATACATATATATACACACACACATATACACATAAATAGTTATATATGTATATATTATATATACCCATCTATAATTATAGATCATTATAATGATGTCCAATTTTAAAAATAAACTATATATATTTTTGGCTGAGGCAACTGGGGTTAAGTGACTTGCCCAGGGTCACACAGCTAGGAAGTGTTAAGTGTCTGAGACCAGATTTGAACTCAGGTCCTTCTGACTTCAGGGCTGGTGCTCTATCCACTGCTCCACCTAGCAGCTCCTAAACTATAATACTAAAATATTTTTTCATCATTTGGTCAAAATGAACCCTCCCCCATTTGCTAGTTATTTGACTATGGGCCTATTTCCCAGGTCTTTCCCTTCTCATTTTTACTTCCCAGTTTTCCTGATTCCTTCATGTTGAGGTTAGGAAGGTGACCCCAAAAGGTTGGGGTCACAGACCAGTATCTCAAAAGAATTTGCAGCCCATCTCCAAGTCAAGGGGCAAAGTTTATTGTAATTGTAACGCCATTGAAGCAGGCTAAGTTCCAAAATGAATTAGCTAAAGACCAGAAGCAAGGAGCCACATTTATCTAGTTCTTCATGTTATGGATCTTCCCTTTTTAAGGGCCAGAGGAAGGAGCAAGGAGTGGTCTCTGGCATTTGGTTATCACTGACCAATAGATCATCCCTCTGACAGCAATGACTGAGGAGCGCTCTATTCACTATTGTCTCAGGGGTTTGATTTGTGGGACTATCCTGAGGCTGGAAGAACCGGAATCAGATTCTTAGAACAATGGTATTCTTAGGTTGGGCGTGGGAGACTTTGGGGTCAGAGGTTCCAAAGCCGGAAGACTTTCTGACAGATTGTTAGAACAGAAGCCCCCTAATGTCAGGGGACCTTAAAATGATTGCTGTCTCCCCTCGAAGCTATCTTATATCATTCAAGTCTTAACTAAGTCCCAAAGTCTCAGCTTTTACAAGAAGACTCCATCCTTCTTAATCATATTTCCTTCCCACTAAGACTATCCCTAATTTATCCTGCCTTTATCTTCTGTACCTAGAGTGATTTATTTGCATGTTGCTCCCCCATCAGACTGGGAGTTCTTTGCCAGCAGGGATTTTTTGGCCTTTCAGCCATTTTTTTTTTCAGCATTTAGCACAAAGCCTGGCACACAGTAGGTGCTTAATAAATGTTAATTATCTAAATAGTTTTTTTTTCCCCAAATGTCCAATAGGGATAATGATATCTGTAGTATCTGTCTTGTAGGGTTGTTCAGAAGATCAAATGAGATAATTACTTGAATAATTTTGCTGCCACTTTAAGCAGCATGTGGTGGTGGATGTGTAGTCAGAAAGAAACGGGTTCAAATCCCATCTCAAACATGTACAGACTGGGCTTCTTGGAACATATCATGGGATTTCTCTGTTCTGGTCAATAGCCTGCATCTGGTACAATGAATCATTCAGAGTTGGAAGGTTCAGATCAGCACTGTGTGGAGCCAGATAGTACCCCATTGTTTAATTTGCAGGGTGAGGGTTCTACTTTGGAAATCCCCAAACCCTACAAATCAGAGCTTAATTTATTGCTTTGTGGATAATCTTGTTCAGTCATTTCTGATTCTTCATGACCCCATTTGGAGTTTTCATGGCAATGGTATGCAGTGATTTGCCATTTTCTTTTCTAAATCATTTTACACATGGGGAAACTGAGATTAAACAGGGTTAAGTCGCTTATGGAGGATCACATAGCTAGAAAGCGTCTGAGGCCAGATTGGAACTCAGGAAGATGAGTCTGCCTGATTCCAAGCCTGATACCCGTGCTCTAACCATTGTGCAACCGAGCTGCCCCTTGTTGATTAGACTTAAATGAATGATGAAATTAAAATTAAAAATGTGTTTTGCTCACATCCTCCTCCCTTCTCCCCCTCTCCCCACTGTTGTAAACCATTTACCAGTCCCCTACTGATTCAAACAAACAATTTAGTTACCAGAAATAAATTCAAACCACCCACTGGTCAAAATCGTTGCCAATGAATGTGGAAAAAAGTTCAAAACTTAAATGGGTAAAGGAAGTTAAAAGCAGTCAACAAGGAAGTCTCAGGAGATCTTCATGAAAGTTTGCCTCAAAGGCTCCCAGCTGGGTCCCAAATCAATGCACAGGGAGGGAGGGAGAGTTAATCCCAAAGACATCTCTAGGTCTGCATGATAGCCTGCTTGCTCCCCACTGTCTTAGCTGCCACTGATGGATGGGGAGGACATTGGTCAACCCACACCTTCTTAATCCCGTTGGTACCGTGGACAGAACCAGCCTCTTTCCTCCTTTATAAAAGGGAGGATTTGGACTTGATGATCGCTAAAGTTCCTTCTAGCTCTAACTCCATGGTATATGAATGGAAAACATATATCTTGCAGGAAGGAAGCCTCGAAGGAGGCATTCGGTTTTACCCAATGACAAATGCTTTAAAAATATCATTAGATAGAAACTAGAGTGAGATCTTCCCTTCTTTCAGTCAATGATATAATGATGTAAAAGTATAGAGCAGAATGTTACTGGCAAGAGCCAATCTTTTCCCTGTTGGACCTTCATTAAGGATACACTCGATAGGATATATTCCCTCAAAAGTATAATATGGGCTGGTAGTTGCTGATGTTCCCTTGATTCACTTTTTTTTATATGAATAATTTCTGAGATTTCCCCCCCCCATGTTTATGTATTTTCCCTTCTCCCACCACTACCATCATCACCATCTTCACCATCTTCATCATCACCATCATTTGCAGCTTCAAATCTCAATGCTTCCTTTTTTTTCCCCCTAAGGCAATTGGGGTTAAGTGACTTGCCCAGGGTCACATAGCTAGGAAGTATTAAGGGGCCAGATTTGAACTCAGGTCCTCCTAACTTCAGAGCTCTATCCACTATGCCATCTAGCTACCCCCACTGCTTCCCTTTTTAACTGTAGAGTCCAATTCAAACTCAGCCTGGGATTCAAGGCTCCTTATTGTTAGACCTCTTTCTATTCCCCTATACAAACGCTTTGTTTCAGGCAAATATAGTCATGATTCCTCCATACATATCATCCTTTTTCTTGCTAATATATTTTTATTCCTTCTGTTCCTTGCCTGGATGAAAGCATGAAACCATCTGGAATAATTGTCACACACTAGATGCTAGCGTCTAGATACAAAAATTTGAATCTAAGAATGTGAAATTTAATAGGGATAAAATTAAAGCCTTAAACTTGGGTTCAAAAAACTCCCCGTTTTCAAGTACAAGGTCAAGTATTCGTGGTTAATCCAGAATCTGGAAAATATCTGGAAATCATAATAAACCCCTTTTTGCTTTTTCTTACTCTGAGAGTCTGTTGATTGTTTTTGTAGTTGATACTGTCCCACACATTTACCATTCCTGGTATCTATTGTATCTCTTCATTTTGTCTGTTACCTCTTCTCCTAAATAAGCCTACTTTTTGCCAAAGAGAATAGACATTATGAATTCTTCACATGACTGAACTCCAACATTTTGTTCCTAGGTCAATCTCATCATTTGGTGCTAAACCTCAAACACATCATTTGGAACTAGGAATTGCTTTCTTAAATCACATCAGATTATAAGCAAGGGCCAGTCTTGTCTTTATTTTTAAATTTTGGTCCTTCTAAAACTGAGTAATTATGGATTTAAAATGCAATATGTTTTGCTGGACATACAAGATCTCAGCATTAGAAAGGGTTCAGGCCCATCTCTGAAATATTCTGGTTGGGTAGTTGGGCAAGTCATACAAAACACTCTTTTCCAGTGTGAACTCCCTATTTTAAAAGGTTACAGGACAGTAGCTAATCCTATTTTTCAGAGGAAGATGCTAATAAGGAGCTCTCTACACTGATGAAATCATAGATAAAAAATAAAATAAGTGCTAATGATGAAGTAACAAGAAGTGGGAGAGCAGTTCTAAACGTGAAGAACTCACAAAGGTAGTCTTGTCAGAAGATACCTTTTTTTTTGTTCTTCATTTCTTTTTTAATTATTATTATAGCTTTTTATTTACAGGATATATGCATAGGTAATTTTCCAGCATTGACAATTGCAAAACTTTTGTTCCAACTTTTCCCCTCTTTCCCCCCACCCCTTCCCCCTGATGGCAGGTTGACCAATACACATTAAATATGTTAAAGATACCTTTTTGTTGATGTAAAAAAGGTTCGTGAAGGAGATCCAAAAACAATTTAGCAGCAGATTTAGAGTAAAATGGCTTTTTAAAGGGAAAGAAAACAACGGTTCTCCATTAGAGCCATACCACCCATAAATGGAACTATCCGTTATCACAAATGGAGAAATTTAGAATATTGTGGATAAGTTAATTTGTTTTGACAGTTTTACTTTTCAGGGTCAAAGCTTCTTAAAATATGGGCCATATTTCCATAAGGGGACATGCAATTGAATGTGGGAGATATGAAAACTTTGCCAATAGCAAAAGGTCTCTGAATGTATGACATCAAGAATGAATTCAAAATCAAACCCATGAGGAATCAAAGTGTATCTGGCAGTGCTTGCTCAGGTTGCATTGCATGACTTCACTGCAGCCTTAGTTCTGAATACAGAACATGAACACTTTCCACTGTGCTTGTCTTCATATCATCCAATGCCCACGCAAGGTGCCAGAAACACCTCGGTTCAGACTCAAGACTATTGTATGTTATGAATTGCAGTGTTTTTACTGTACATACAACATTTTCTGCTTTTACAGAAACATAATCATTTAATTAGGGAAAATAAAGACTTAATATTTTTCTACTGTCTTTCCCCAGCATGTAAGTTTCAAATTAGTATATCTTTGGATTGTGTTGTGTTAGAATATTTGATTTGTAAAATTTCTGTTATCTCCTTCTTTTACAGAAACATAAAGGTTTAAATGCAGCAAGTAAAGATAAACACTCTTGAATAATATTTCTCTCCCATCACATTGTATGTGTATGTAAGCATGAGTGTCAATTTTTAAAATTAAGCACAAATGAATACAATCTCATAACTAAAACCAGTATTTTTTTGAGAAATTATTAGCTATATTTATTTCTATTTTAGGACAAAATTTTTCTTGTTATGGATAAGTGGCTAATTTTAGAGAGAAAAGGTAAAAATACTGATGACAATGTGGCAGTCTTCCCTACTAGGTTGTAGTACACCTAAACTGACAAAAAAAATGCCAAATAATTTTTGCAGTATGGATTTACTTCTGATAATGGTGTGGAAAAATCTCTTTAATTTGTAACAAAGTTTTGGATGCAGAGAGCATAAAACTAGCCAAACTAACATGACATCTTAATAACCAAGTATGTAGTTATTGAAATAAAAGAAAGGAATATTTGGAGCAACTTTTAAAATCTTCAAAAAAAAAAAAAAAGAAAAAGAAAAACTGTGTTGTGAGAACTGTTACTGTCAATGAAAAGTATTTCCTTGCATCTTATGAAACTTCTTATTTAATTGCAAAATCTAAAAAGCCCTATGTGATGAGAGAAGATCTCATGTTACTTGCTGCTATTAAAATGTCAGAAATATTGTTCATAAGGATACGGGTAGGCATAGGGATGAAATTCATAAAAATTTCTTTACCAAATGATACTGTTTCACAAAAGAATTTCTGAAATTAGTAAAGACCAATTCTAGCAGCTCATTACCAGCTACCAAGTTTAAGAGCAGCCTAAAGTTTGCAATTCAATTAAGTGAAACAATTATTATTTTTCTAACATGGCACAGTTGTTACTTTATATAAAATGCTTATAAAGGAAGCATACATGAGGAATTATCTCTTTGGAAGGGCATATCAGATACATATATGTGTGTATATGTATAGATAGACATATCTTTACATCTCTGTCTATATCTCAAAATCAATGAATTTTCCACAAATGAAGATTTATAGTAGGAAAATTGCATTAGTCTATACAGCTAGCACTGGAGCAATGATGGGCAAGAATTCTGGACTTGTAGCAAAATTGAAGCTGGTGGCAATAAAACATCACTTTTACTCACTGCGTAATCCATCAGGAGGCACTCCTAGCCAGAAAAAAAATCAGCAGTCAGATGTTATGATTCTCAATACTATCAAAATTATTAACATCACTAAAAGCTGTGCCCTTAAGAGTCATTTGTTTTCAAACCTTTGTAAAGATATGAGTTCTGATTACAAAAGTTTATTATTACATACATACTCTCAAGAGAGTAAAGTTTAAACAGATTATTGAAATTGAGAGATGGTGAAGTTGTTATATTTTTGACTGAATGGAAATCTGATATTATTAGTTGTTTTTTTTTTCAGAATGACTTATGACTTTTAGAACTATTATTTGTTGAATATTTGCTAAAAACTCAATGATTTAAACATGTCATTTCAAGGGAAAATTGTAACATTGAAAGTTTTACAATCACAAGTTAACATATGGAAAAATAAGGTGGAAAAATGGTTTTATAATTGAAAATAGCCTTCCCAGAGATTTAATCGTAAGAGATAATTGATCATCTGAAGTGCCTAGAAATACCGTTTCAGAAAATTTTCCTTTCAGATTTTGATTCTAAAAAACTAAGTTGAGCTCATAAACCATATTTAATTGAAATAAAAAACACCAGCCATCTGACATTAAAAGTTCAAGAAGAATTTGCTGAGTTATCAAGTGACACAGATTTCAAATTGAAGTTTCCTGGAGAAAAAAAAAAACATTAAATGAATTTTGGCTTAAGATTTGACAGAATTTCCAACAATTTCTAAAATGGCCTTAGACATACTTCTGCCATTTTGTATTATGTATTTATGTGAAGTGATGTTTTCAACATTGGTGATTACAAAATTGAAATATTGGAGATGCTCTATGCCCTGCAACATCAAATGTTCCACCAATATTGAATACTTTATGTGAAAATAAAAAAGCACATCCATCTCATGCAAATTTACTTTCATCATTAAGAAACGGCAAGATTATGTGTATATCCAATGTTTTGGTGTTTTGGTTTTAAAATAAATGTCTTGGTGATTTATTATTAGTAAATGTTTGATTTGTCAAAAAATATATATATATATTTATATGCCTGGGGTCTTGTAAAAATGTCTCAGGTGAAAGTGGCTGGGATTGGAAAAGTTTAAGAAGTCCTGACCTGATAAAGTTGATGCACACATTGCTAGAGCTCACTCAGGGTTTGGGAGGCACCTAAAGAAAATGTGGGGTTAGGGGACAGCCAAGTGGCGCAGTGGATAGAGAACCAGCCCTGAAGTCAGGAGAACCTGAGTTTAAATCTGGTCTCAGACTCTTAATACTTCCTAGCTGTGTGACTTTGGGCAAGTTACTTAATCCCAATTGCCTCAAAAAAAAAAAAAAAAAAGAAAGAAAGAAAAAGAAAAAGAAAAAGAAAGAAAGAAAGAAAAGAAAAAAGAAAAGAAAAAAGAAAATGTGGGAGAGAAGAGCTATAGTGAACTGAAGATGTACAGAGTTGTTGGGCAAGATCTGCAAAGTGAGGGATTGTATATCTGCAAAATCTGCACGGTGTACCAGTGCCATGCCAGAAAATTGACCCACATCCATTGGAATTGTCTTAGGAAGGTTCGGAAGATGTCCTAGCAAGACAAGATATCAGACACTGAGGTTCTCTCTCAAGCTGAATTGCCAAGTGTTCACACTCTACTTCAAGAGTGCATCTCTGACACACTGGCCGTGTTGTTTGAATGCCAGATATATGTTAGCCTATAAGACTATTTCATGGGGAACTCACATAAGGCAAGTGCCCGCATGAAGGTCAGAGGCAATACAAGGGCACTCTCAAGGTCTCTCAGAAGGAATCGATCGCAAGACATAGGAGACCCTGGCAGAGGACCATCGGTGTGGAATGTCCTCATCACATAAGGTGCTGAGCGGTACAAGTAAAGCAGAATTACAGTAGCACAAAAGAAAGGGGAGATATTTCCATCTCAAATGTTGAAACAAATTATGTGTCCAACCTGGGATAGAATTTTCCAGCTCCTGCTGGATTGTTCAGCCACAGCTGAGTGGCTGTACCATGACTCCACCATCGTGATGCCGTTGGTCCTCAAGGAGGAAGGACAAACTACAACAAGCCGCGATTATTTTACTGTTTACGGACATTCCGTCGCAGCCTCTCTCGGTGTCTCTTTTCCCAGATTTCGAAGTCTCTGCTTGGCAGAGGTTGGAGAACTCAGTGTGCTCTTGGTCCAGATGCTCTGCAGTGCCCCATAATCAGACCTCATTATGTTTAGACATGTCTTGGCAGCTTCCTGCTCTCCCACATTCTCTGCTACTGCTACCAAAGCCTCTATTTTATTCATTTAATAAAAGGGAAGGGAAAAGAAGAATCTGCGTGATTGATTTAAGGAAACCATATGATACCATTTCGAACCCATAAATCATCTTGATCATGCTTAAATCTCTGTAAGCTTATCCATCCTTGGGGCATGAAGGACCACTTGGAAGCTCTTTCTGGTTTTTTTTTTTTTGTTTTTTGTTTTTTTTTCCGTGTAGGGAATAGCTCAACCTCTCACTGGCGTGGAGGATTCATGAAACATTCCCCTTGACCAACAGGTCAAAGGTTTGGGAAAACAAAGTTCGAAACATCTTTCTTGTTCCTGAAAAGGTTAGATGTTCTTTGGGAAGAGGACTGTCCATGGTTTATGTCATTTTCATTTCTGGGGATTTGGTCCGTCCCTCCCCAGTGCATCCCTGCCCCAACGCCAAACTTGAATTTTCCCCTTGTTTAAACAAAAACAAAACAAAACAAAAAAAGCTGGGGCAGGTAGATGGTGCAGTAGTTAGAGTACCAGCCCTGAAGTCAGGAGGAGCCGAGTTCAAATTTGACCTCAGACACTTAACACCTCCTAGCTGTGTGACCCTGGGCAAGTCACTTAACCCCAATTGTCTCAGAAAAAAAAAAAAAAAAGCTATGCAAAGATAACTAATTGAAGAAAAAAAATTCTGATCATATTTGCAACATTTGCTCTCTTAGTTCACCATCTCTTTATTGTGAGGAAGAAGGTATGGTTTTTTTTTTTTTTTTTTTTTTTTTTTTTTTTTTTTTAACACAGAACATAAACATTTATTGACTGTCTCATTGGTTCTCTGGGATCATAATTAACTCTTCTGTTATTCAGGGTTCATTATCCTTTGAGGGACCTTCCCAGTCTTGGAAGGGGACCTGAACCTCTGGGACTGGACTTTCAAGCACTCCCAGAGGAAGAGACTGGAGTAAAGAAGCCTTGAAGGACAACCCAGAGGCTCCTTCTGCTTCTCCCATCCCCCCCCCCAGACTCCTTCTCTGTGCACCTCTGGGGCCCTGCTCAGCTGGTCTGGAAATGTGAAGAAAGCCCCGGAGAGGTAGGATTTCGTTTATTTTATTTTTTTTAGCCTAATTTGGATATTCTTTCCTTAGCCATCCAAAGGACGTTTCTCAGAATGGCCACCAGATGGCGCAGCTGCAACACAACCTTGCCCTAAATCCCATGTAGGGAAAAGTCCTTGAATCTACAGAAATATCCCACAATGGAGGAAGCTCTATTTTCAGGAGAGGGAAAGGGAAGGCTAAGGGGAGAAGCAGATTATTTTGCAATAAGAAAAAAACGAACCATAATTTCAATGCCATCTGTTTGGAGGACAAAGCAAGAGCTTCCTGCAGGAAACATGCTGTATCAACTTAATTAAGTCAATACAGGATCAATGAGTAAACATTTATTAAGCTCCTACTATGTTCCAGGAGCTGTGTGAAGCATTGCGATATACAAAAAAGCTGGAATAGTGGCTAGCCTTTGAGGTTCCCAAATTGTTTTACAAAATAAATGATTCTCTCAACAGCCCAGGGAAGTCGACGTTATTTTTATTCTTATCAATAATAATATAGGGGGCAGCTAGGTGGCGCAGTGGAGAGAGCTCCAGCCCTGAATTCAGGAGGACCAATCTGGTCTCAGACACTTAACACTTCCTAGCTGTGTGACCCTGGGCAAGTCACTTAACTCCAACCTCAGAAAAAGGAAAAAATTAATAATATAACCACTAGCATTTATACAGTGCTTGCTATGTAATATGCTGCATATGTTATCTAGCACTTCCTACAGGCACTTTATCGATATTATTCACCTAATCCTCACAGCCGCTCTTGGAAGTAGCTGCAAGGAGAAAACTAAGATTCCAAGTGCTCGGGCTCATAATTAAGGGTCTGAAGCATGATTTGAATTCAGGTTTTTCAGAGTAAACTCAACAGGGCCGTGTGTTGTTGGGTGGGACTGTCTAGAGACTGACTAGGAGAGGATTGAAAGCCCCTCATTTCAGAGGTCTCAGGGAAAGGTTGGACACTGACCTCCCAGTCACATCAGATGGGGAGAATGAATAATATCCAGGCTTAGCCTGAAAACCTCCCACAATATACCTTGTCAAAATCTAGGGGGGTGTTAAATGAGCCCTCTGTTTGTCACCTTCTGTCCCAGAGGATTTCAGTTCTGCAAATCCCTTGGATCATCAGGACAGGGCACTTGGAGCTTTGCCCCAGGCTGCTGAGTTTAGAAAGCAGCAAGGTCTAAACAGAGCTCAGTACCTCCTTTTCAAGAATAATTAATTAAAATAAGAAGCTACCAGATGGCAGGTTGAGATAATGGGATCGTGGAGCTGGAGTTGTGAAGGGACCTTGGAGGTCACTGAGTCCGGTACCCTAAGGTTACAAACTAGGAAACTGAGGCCCTTGTAACCTAGGTCACACTGATAGGGATGCACAAGATGCGATGAGAACCCACTGGCTCCAAATTCAGGGGTCTTATGTTGTACCAAGATGCCTCAGAAGCAAGGAGAAAGTGTATGTGGGTACGTGTGTAAGGTGTTTGTGTTCTCATTACCTGTATGGGTTTTGGTGGAATCCCTTACTTTCTCTGGATCTCAGCTTCCTTACCCCATCTGTAAAGGAACTGAACTGGGTAAGGTCCAAGGTCTCTTCCAGTCCCAGAGCTAGGATGCCATGGAATACTTGAGGAAGAAGAGAGTACTATCAATGGTGGGAGGTATCCAGGAGGCTTCCTGAGGGAGGTGTCACCTGAGCTAAGCCCTGAAGGAAGAGAAGAATTCTAGTAGGTAAAGATGAGGAGGGAAGGTAGTCCAGGTGCAGCGTGGATGGAGATGGTACCAACCACTCCCTTGTCTCCCTATATCCTCCTCCCCACTCTTCCTCCCTACACCGATGCCAGCAGGTTAAGGTGTTTCTCAGAGGGGTAACCCAAGGTGAGGACGGGAAAGACAAACATCTACGCCTTGGAGCTGTAGCTCCTGAGCCTCCACCCGTGTGCATCTTCATGAAACACATCAGTCAAGAGAGCACCACTAACTCACTCATGAAATGCAGTCCATGCGTAAGTCTGGAGCATACTCTTCCATCAATGCCCGGATGTGTGTGCTCAGGTGAGCAAAGGCACAGGATCTGTGGGAGAGGATGGGCACAAACTTATAAAAAATAAACAGGAGGCCCCATGAGGAAGGAAATCCAGGAGTCTGGAGCAGCTCCTAGTTCTGGACTTCAGACTCTCTTCCCCTAATCTGTTTAGGGAATTATCTGCCCCATGTCACCCATTTCTATTCTAGTTACTGTTCTTTTAGTCTTGTCACTCTCCAACTGGACAAAATGGCTTCTTTGCTCCCCTCAAGCCATTGGAAGATTAGCCAAGAGCAGCAGCTGTAAGACTGGGATCTGCATTTTCCCTTGTTTGCATGCTGAGGCAATGTTCTCTTTTTCAGTAAAAAACAAAAAACAAACAAACAAAAAAAACAAAACAGTTTCTTCAAGTTTAGGATCTATATCACTCTTCAGATCTGCTGCCTGCCCCCGAGGGATTTCCCCTTATCAAACACTATAAGAGTGTAAAGATGGTTCAGTAGATATAGAGAGCTGGATCTGGAAACAGAAAGACCAGCTTCAAATACATACTATCTATGTGTCTTGGGCAGGTCACAACCTCTGCCTGACTTAGTTTCCCCATCTGTACAATAAGCATAATAATAGCACTTACCCCACAGGATTGTTATGAGGGTAAAGTGATAGAATATTTATAAAATGTTTTGTAAACCTTGAACACTATATATATATATATATATGTGTATGTGTGTGTGTGTGTGTGTGTGTGTGTGTATATATATATGCTGTTACTATAAAAAGGCAATACAAGTAAGCCTCTGAAGGATTATATATATATATATATATGTGTGTATATATAGATATATATGTTATTGTTATTATGTGGGTAAAGTGATATAATATTTATAAAATGTTTTGTAAACCCTGAACACTATATATATATATATGTGTGTGTGTGTGTGTGTGTATATATATATATATATATATATATATATATATATGCTGTTACTATAAAAAGGCAATACAAGTAAGCCTCTGAAGGATTATATATATATATATGTGTGTATATATAGATATATATGTTATTGTTATTATGTGGGTAAAGTGATATAATATTTATAAAATGTTTTGTAAACCCTGAACACTATATATATATATATGTGTGTGTGTGTGTGTATATATATATATATATATATATATATATATATATATATATGCTGTTACTATAAAAAGGCAATACAAGTAAGCCTCTGAAGGATTATATATATATATATATATGTGTGTGTGTGTATATATAGATATATATGTTATTGTTATTATGTGGGTAAAGTGATATAATATTTATAAAATGTTTTGTAAACCCTGAACACTATATATATATATATATATATGTGTGTGTGTGTGTGTGTGTGTGTGTGTGTGTGTGTGTGTGTGTGTGTATGTGTATATATATATATGTATATATGCTGTTACTATAAAAAGGCAACACAGGTAAGCCTCTGAAGGGCTTTCCTCTCTCTCAACCTCTAGAGGGTGCTAAAGAGTAAGGCAAACTTGTTCCAGTCAGCAATTTAAACAACAGAGAATTTTCCTTTTTCAAATCAGTTCCCAGCATCAGAGCTTACTTCTAATCAGATCAGTTCCCACATCAGCTTCAGAGATGTTTGTCTCTGGTTAGCTGGGTCTCTGCTGAGCTGTTCGTTTCTCAGCTTCATTGGCTTCTGTGTGTTCTGTTGAGTTGAATAACAGGTAGATCGGCTCTATAGTCCCCAGATTCAGATACACAAAATCTCTGAATTGGAAGGGACCTCAAGAGCATCTAGTCTAACCTGTATCTATAATATGTTGTGAGTTTCATGTGTCTGCCCATATATTCTCTATGTTGACAGGTCAGTTAATTCTAGCCTATCCTTCCCACTTGCATGCAGAAGATCTCAACAAACAACAGCTAGATAGTTCCAGTTCTTTACACTATTTCCCAAATCTTTTTATACATTTCTAATAAACTACTGCCTAGAAAGTAAGCTTAAAGAAGGAGCTTAAAGCTTCCTACTGTACTTGAGTTCAGTATCCCAGAGCATTACACTAAATTATTCCCTTTTTGTTTCTCGTATATATTAGCTTTATCTCTAGAACTAGATTCCTTTAGAACAGAGATTACAGATGTTCCTGGCACACATTAGGCACTTTTCTTGGTTGTTTTTTTTTTTTTTTTTTTTTTTTTGTATCTTAACTAGTACAGGACTGAGTACAATGTCGAGATTTAATATTGACTTGACTCCCCAACATGAGCCCCCCAATTCCACCTCATGGTGTTTGTGGTCCAACTAGATCTGGATCTTCCTACCTGAACCTATGGGGATGATCAGTAATATGTTATTTTCTTTCTATCCAGCCAGAAAACTGGAAAATTTTAAAGGTAAATCAGATCTAAAATATTTAACTGATTCATTATACTAACCAATATAGTCAAAGAATAATGATTGAGATATAAAACATTTCATTCAAGGGTGTAGGTCGTTTGTAGGACCTACTTAGATTATCCATATGATACTTGGGTTGCCTAAATGTGGTTCACGGGGAGTCTTTGTAATATTGCCTACCCCTCTTGAAGGGAGACTGATTCCTGCCTGGAAGGCAGCAGGAAAAACCATGAAGTTGGTTTCAATGTTCTCCTCTGAGACAAAGGAGTACCATACTGGAATTATTTCTATTTCCCTTCCCACTAAATATTACTGGTTTAGGGGTGATTTTTAGATTTGAGTTGCTCTCTGTGTTCCTGTCCCTTATAGAGGAAAGGGGACCTCAAGCTTCACTCCTTCCCAGAAAATGCCAGTTAAACAAAAAACCATTACAAATAGTTAATGGCAAGTAAACCCACCTGCACAGAGAACAAACAGAAACAAGAGAAGTTATACAAATTAAAATAAACTAGAAAATATAGAAAGTGTATGAGTTCTTCCACTGACTGCGACATCTCGGCTCCACTGAGTCTCCAACCTCACCCAGAGGGAAATGTCTCGGAAAGCAAATTGGAAATAAGAGACATGCTGATAAGTCGGCTTCCTCCTTTATGTCCAATTTTAAAGATCTGTGTTATCTCCCCGTGGGTCTTTTTCTGAAGTATATCTGGAATTCTGTATGTCCTCTCCTGAAGCAAGAATGAGAAAAATAATGTCTCTCTTTTCTAAAACATTCATTACAACTCTGCTCCCACTGCGGACACCCTGTGTTACGTGACCTTTCTCTCCACCAATGAGGAGAGTCTTCGGCAGACATTCCAGGTTTGAAGCGTAGATTATAATAATAGTAAGGCAACGGAAATTCTCAGCCACTTTTCTGAATGTTCTCATTTGGAATGGAAGGGGCTCAAGTGTCTCCAAAAGTCATGGCTCTGGGTACAATTTCTTTTCTTTATTTTTAATTATTAAAGTTTTTTATTGACAAAACACAATCATGGATAAGTTTTCAGCAATGACCCCTGCAAAACCTTCAGTTCCAAAATTTCCCCTCCTTTCCCCCACCCCATCCCCTCGTTGGCAGGTAGTCCAATACATGTTAAATATGTTAAAGTATATGTTAAATGTAATATATGTATACATATTTATACAGTTATCTTGTTGCATAAGAAAAATCAGATCTAGAAAGAAAGGAAAAAAAATCTGAGAAGGAAAACAAAAGTGCAAGCAGACAATAAAAGAAAGAGTGGAAATGCTATGTTGTGGTCCACACTCATTTGGTACAATTTCTTTTTGGAGCCAGAGCACATCTAGGTTGGGTCCCTGAGGCTGAGCACTTATATGAATAGCTAAGACAATATAATCTAGTCAATAATCTGTTCCTTTATTAGTCACATTTAATATTGCAGTTCGATCTCTCCAAGGGTGGTTACTAGTCACCCTTTCTCCAAATAGTTTGCCTCAGACACTGCTTTGTTCTTCATGGCCATAAATTCCAATAAATAGCTCAATTATTCCTCCATTTTTCTAGAAATACTGTTTGCTAATCAACAACTATCTTTTTTTTTCCATGAAGAATTAATTAATTAATCAATCAATTTATTTATTTATTTATTTATTCATTTTTCCAAATTATCCCCTCCCTCCTCCAATCACTCCCCCCGATGGCAGGTAATCCCATACATTTTACATGTGTAACAATATAACCTAGATACAATATATGTGTGTAAATACCATTTTCTTGTTGCACATTAATTATTAGCTTCCGAAGGTATAAGTAACCTGGGTAGATAGGCAGTAGTGCTAACAATTTACATTCGCTTCCCAGTGTTCCTTCTCTGGGTGTAGTTGTTTCTGTCCATCATTGATCAACTGGAAGTGAGTTGGTTTTTCTTTATGTTGAAGATTTCCACTTCCATCAGCATAAATCCTCATACAGTATCATTGTTGAAGTGTATAATGATCTTCTGGTTCTGCTCATTTCACTCAGCATCAGTTGATGTAAGTCTCTCCAGGCCTCTCTGTATTCCTCCTGCTGGTCATTTCTTACAGAGCAATAATATTCCATAACCTTCATATACCATAATTTACCCAACCATTCTCCAACTGATGGACATCCATTCAACTTCCAGTTTCTAGCTACAACAAAAAGAGCTGCCACAAATATTTTGGCACATACAGGTCCCTTTCCACTCTTTAGTATTTCTTTGGGATATAAGCCCAGTAGCAGCACTGCTGGGTCAAAGGGTATGCACAGTTTGATAACTTTTTGGGCATAATTCCAGATTACTCTCCAGAATGGTTGGATTCTTTCACAACTCCACCAACAATGTATCAGTGTCCCAGTTTTCCCACAGCCCCTCCAACATTTATCATTATTTGTTCCTGTCATTTTAGCCAATCTGACAGGTGTATAGTGGTATCTCAGAGTTGTCTTAATTTGCATTTCTCTGATCAGTAGTGATTTGGAACACTCTTTCATATGAGTGGAAATAGTTTCAATTTCATCATCTGAGAATTGTCTGTTCATATCCCTTGACCATTTATCAATTGGAGAATGGTTTGGTTTCCTATAAATCAGGGTCAGTTCTCTATATATTTTGTATCTAATCTGTTCCACTGATCTACCGTTCTATTTCTTAGCCAGTACCAAATGGTTTTGGTGACTGCTGCTATATAATATAGCTTTAGATCAGGTACACTTAGACCACCTTCATCTGACTTTTTTTTCATTAGTTCCCTTGCAATTCTCGACCTTTTATTCTTCCATATGAATTTTGTTGTTATTTTTTTCTAGGTCATTAAAATAGTTTCTTGGGAGTCAACAACTATCTTATGAGCACACAATCTCTATGGAAATAGAATCCTTATTCTCTTTCAATAAGCATTCAAGCTCTAGGTCAAGGCATGCTGGGAAACATAGTCCTTTCCTACGTTGGCCATACGTATTCCTTGGGTACTATATTGTTAAACTCTTTTCACTTATGGCCCTTTAACAAGAGACGACAAGATCAATTTTACTTGAGTAAATTTTTGTAACTTTTAAATTGAATTAATTTCTAATAGTAGTTATAATTATATGTGCATTTTTATATTATATGTAAATAATAAAGTAATATAATATAAAAATTAATTTTATTAAAATTAAAAATTAATTTTTTTTTTACTTGATCTTGGAGAGTGACTCCAAAGGCCAGACTCTCAATAATTAGTCTCTTTCTACCCTTAAAGGCTCACCTTTTAACTTGAGACCATCTCTCCTTTGTCTCATCATATTCAAATTTATATCATATTTATTTGAGTATCTATCATATTTCCTCTCTTAGATTGTAAAGTCCTTGAGGTCAAAGACTCTTGTTTTTATAACTTTTTATCTCTAGCACCCAGAACAGTGCCCTTAGGTACTTAAGAAAAAAATGTGTTGACTTAAATTTTATGTTGGTAGATTGAAAAGTTGAAAAATAGTAGTCATATGTTCTTTCTTTGTCTTGAGTCCTTGCTTCTTATACAATTTGTTTTTGTAAAGAAGAATGGAAGGGAGAAAACTTCAACCTATTGTTTCAGTGAAATGTCTTTATTTGGAAAGCGTGTGAAGCCGCATATGTCCTGTTGTGCTGGTGTGAAAGGGAGAAGGGAAAGAAAGGCTTAACTGAGGACGTGATTTGAGTTTTTTAATTGGCACACATGAATTCTAAGACTTGAAATTGTTAGGGCCTGAGAATGAAACATGCAATTGAGATGGTCTGATTAGCGTTTCAGGATATGACCTTTGAATAACCAATATTGCGCATATTTGGTCAAAGTCTGTTTAGGTTTTGCCATCTGGACAGTTCCATTAGGAAACCCGGGATCCAGCTTCATGTCAGCAAATGATTGGAACTCACCTCAGCTCTGGGTTTTCCACCAAAAGGGCCTCTTCTCCCTGGAGCTTTTCTGGCTCAGGCTGTTTTTACTGGAAAGATAGAATCTTTCCTTTGGTCATCTTTCCTTTTTGGTTTTGGCTCCCTTCTCTTTCTCTTGTAACCGCTGTACCCTGTACTAATAAGATAGTTATGAAACCAAAGGCAAACCAACTCACATTCAATTTGGATCATCTGCTTCATGGAAAAATGATCGATTGCCCCTTCTTCTAACTGGAATAAGAGGAATTTGGGTTATTTCTCTTGTTTGGACCAAGGTGGGAAATGATGAAGATCATAGAGAGGTAAAAATAACACCATCTTGGTTTGGTTTTTAAATTCTAGTGCCAAATACTTACAGCTGTGAATAATATTTAAAAGAAATGGAGTTCTTAAGCCATCACCATGCAGTGGGAAGAATGTTGGCTCTGGAAGGAGAGGAGCTATGTTTAGCCTTAACTCTGGACTTCCTTCCTACCTGTCTGATATTGGTCTTTTTGAGTCTGTTTTCATCTATAAGGATGAGGAGAACAAAAGGGAATAAATGACCTCTGAGATCCCTTTTATCTCTAGGTTTGTTATGTATGGTCTATATCCATGATGACCTTTATCTTTCCCATATTGTTGAAGTTATGATATGTTGTTTATGTTCATTTTTGTGGAGAAGAGGAGACTTGAGATGTCTTGAAGTAGATTGAGGACATGGACTGCCTTGCTTTTGTTTCCAAGACATGGTAGGATTTTAAGAAATGCTTGTTGATTGGATCTTCTCACTGTGGAAAATCACTCTGTCCTGATAGCCCCTTTTTCTGATGGGTGAGTTCCTCTTGGATCTTCCATGAGAAAAAAAAAATATATATATATATATATATACATATATATATATATATATATATATATATATATATATATATATATATATATATATATATATATATATATATATATATATTCTCTTGATCCCCTTTGGGCTCTCTGGACATCTTTCTCCATGGTACCAAATACGGATACCTTCTCCTGCCTTTACCCAATTTTTATATAATCTTTCCCTATTAGAATGTAAAGTCTTAGAATATAAAATGTCTCTCTTTTGGCTTCTTGATGCTTAACATAATGTCTGGGATGGGGATAATGCTTATTGACTTGACATCAATTACGTTTCCTGAGGCTCAGTTTCCTCTTCTGTAAAAGCAAATGAAAACTGAACTAGATGGCCCAGGAGGTGCCTTTCAGCTCAAGATGTACAGTTCCATGATCCTAAGACTGATAGATTCATGCTTTTGAAAGGATTTCCTTTAGAAGACAGATGAACTGTCCTTTGTGTCTGTGACAGGAATAATAGGTGAAGCTGAGAGAATTTTAAGTGAAAAGTTTAAGTGTAAATTTTAAGTGTAAAACTAGAAACTTCCTAACTCTGAGAGCTGTCCAAAGTGGACTGAGCCATGAGGGGGGGGGAATCCAGGGACATGGTGGGCTCCCTCTCACTAGAGGTTTTCAAGGAAAGATATAATACAAACATACTACAGTCTTACATAATTATATATGAATATATATGTGTATGATTATAGATATCTGTGTATGCATGTCTATATACAGGTATACCTAAATGTATGTCTATATACAGGTATACATAAACATATTCATGCTTAATTGTAGCCATCTTGGGGGATTGAAAGAAGGGGGAAAAAGAATAAAGTAAAAAATGCACAACAGAGAACGAAAACCTACAAGGAAGCAAAGAAAAGATGGCCAGCTCTGAAAACAATGCATGGTATTTATTATATAGGTTTTCTTAATAATAATAAAAAAAAATAAATGTATTTATTTCTTGTTTTAAATTTTTTTATTTATTGCTTTAATTTTATTTATTTGTTTATTGCCTTAAATTTTAATCCTCTCTTAGGTTCCAAGAGAATCTCAGAGAGGGCTATGATGATTTTGTTTTGTTCAAAAGTCTTCAGCTTTTTCTTGCTGATTTCAATTCTTCTCTTGCCAAGACATTAAGTTGAAATATTGGAAAATGAAAGCAAATGTGGCTTTGTTCCTTTTTGACAAGTGGGCATTAACTAGAAGCAATCTAACTTAAGGGACAGAACTAGGGCCATGGGCCTGGGTTTTCAATCTGGTACCTCTTCTGCCATAACCTTTGAAACTACTGTCAATGAATGAATGGTACCAACTTCCAGTCATGAAACTGTTGATTTGAGGACTCAGAGAACCTTGGTTTGAATCCCAGAACCATCCCTCACTGACTGTGTGACATTAGTTAAGTCACAAACTCTCTGGGTTTCAATGTCCTCAGGTATATAATAAGAGGGCCCCTTCTCTGTGACCCTTCCACTGCTTAATTTATGGTTCTATAGAGAGTGTAGAATTTTGGAAAGGATGAAGGGACCTTAAGGCTCATCTAGCCTATCGCTCTCATTATTTTTTTTCAATAAGTTTGTGATGAAATTTTGTCCTCAATAATAATAATAGATAGCATTTGTATAATGCTTTAAAGTTTGCAAAACATTTTTAAAGCTTTTTCTTTTCAAACATATGCATAGATAATTTTTCAACATTAACCCTTGCAAAACCTTGTGTTCCAATGCCCCCCCTTTCCCAACCTCTCCCCTAGATGGCAAATAGTTCAATATGTGTTAAATATGGTAGAAAAATATGCTAAATCAATATATGCATACCTATTTATGCAATTATCTTGCTGCATGAGAAAAATCAAATCAAATGAGAAAAATAAGAGAAAAAATGCAAGCAAACAACAAAAAAGTGAGAATGCTATGTTCCCACCCTCAGTTCCCAGAGTCCTCTCTCTGGGTATAGATGTCTCTGTTCATCACAAGATCATCAGAATTGGTCCTAATCATCTCAAAAAGAGCCATGTCCATCAGAATTGATCATAGTATAATTTTGTTGTTGCCGTGTATAATGATCTCCTGGTTCTGCTCACTTTGCTCAGCATCAGTTCATGTGAGTCTCTCCAGGCCTCTCTGAAATCCTCCTGCTGATCATTTCTTACAGAACAATAATATTCCATAACATACATATATTCATATTTAGCCATTCTCCAGTTGAGGGGCATCCACTCAGTTTCCAGTTCCTTGCCACTATAAAGGGTCTGCCACAAACATTTTTGCAAAACATCTTACACATGTTAACTCATTTATCCTCACAATCCTGTGGAGTAGATGATACTATTATCTTATTTTGTGGATGAGGAAATTGAGGGATAGGTTAAGTGATTTGTTCTGGGTCATAGAGTTAATAAGTATTCTGAAACAGGCTTTGAACTCAGGCCTCCTTGGCTCAAAGCCTTATTTTCTATCTATTTTTTTCATTTATCAAAATATTCACTTTTTTCTTCTCCCTCCCATCTTCTTCCCCCACCTCTCATCCCCCCAAAATTAAAAAAGAAACACTCCCTTGTAACAAATATGCATAGTCCAACAAAACAAATCCCCTTAATGGTCGTGGCTGAAAATGTGTGTCATTCTTCATATTCAGCCTTTCACCTCTCTGTCAGGAGATGGATCATATTCCACATCACTGATCTTCATTGAAGATGGCTGCTCATTGCTTTTTTGTTTGTTTGTTTGTTTGCTCATTGCTTTTTCTTTATTTGTTTTTCAGTCAATTGGGCTGAAGTGACTTGGGGCTACCCAGTTAGTATCTGAGGCCAGATTTGAACTCACATTCTCCCGACTCCAGGGCTGGTGCTCTATCCATTGCATCACTTAGTTATCCATTGCATCACTTAGTTATCCTTTCTCCTTCTCATTTTACAAAAGATAAGAGTTCAGAGATTTATAATGCTTTAAGGTCATCATACACCCCCCCCCCAAATAATTTCATAAGATAGACAGTGCAAATATGAGGATTTCCATTTTATATATGAGAAAATGGAGGTTTATTCAAAGCCACATGGGAGCTGGGACAGAACTAAGACCCAAATCCAGGTTCTGGGATTCCACATCGGGAGGACAAATGATTGTTTTCTGAAAAAGTTTCAGGCTGAGTTCATCTCCTTTTTTATTGACAGGGTAACCAGACTGGTGGATCAGGGGAATATCAATCTAAATTTCAGCAAAGCTTCTGACAAAATCTCTCACCTACGTCTCTTGATTAAGTAGGGTCTTCTGCATGTTTCTTTCTAAGGTTAGAGATTTACTGTAGAGGGCCAGGAACTACATTACTCTGGGCTCACCAATTCTTCCCAATATACATTTGCAGAGACAGACCTATTGGAAGCTTGATAGGGAATGCCTGTGACTGAAACTAAATGCAAACCTAACTGTATAATAGATCAAAGACAAGCCTTTGAACTTAGGCTAGGAAGAGCAGCCCACCACAGAGATCAAAGACATTTAGGAGAAAAGCACTGAAGACATTGGTATGATAATTTTGCTCTGATGTGTTTCACAACTATTTACAATTCTGTCCAAGTGGCCAAAATCTGGCCTAACCATTTGCATTCCAGGGGATTGGGTTTGTTAGAGCCAGTTACAGGAATATCAAAGAGTGTATTATGTATTGACTCTATAAGCATTGGAAACTTATATAAATTTGTCTCTCAGATCAATAAATTTGAAGACTGAATAGCACATCTTCCTCATAGATCTGTGGTTCATTTCACACCCTTTGTGACACGCTGGACCTGAACTCTGACCGTTTACTTAAAGTTGGAGAAGGTATTGATTAAATTTGGTGTTGATAATTAATATTGATTAAAGAGACAGTCTGCCTTCAGACTTAAGCAGAATGCTCAATTCTGAAAGGGTGATGGGGGGGGGGGGGTTCATTGGACTTCTTGATTCACTGGCTGGCGCCCTTGGTAGAAGGCTGATCTCTCCTGATTTCTGATTGCCTCCTGATTATCTAACCTAGATTGCTCACTGCTGACATTCTCGTCATAGAAGATCATTTATCTTCATAGCAGATATTTTTTCAGCCTATAGGTATTCCTCATCATTCAGTCTGTTCCTGCTAACATTCTGACAGAGCCTTGAGTGACAATATTGCTGTTATCATATAAAATGTTTTCCTGGTTCTGTTCATTTCACTTTCCTTCAGTTCATATAAGCTTTTCCAGGTCTTTCTGAGAGCATCCTGCTCATCATTTCTTTCTTTTTAAAAAATATAAGTTAAAAAACAAATTTTCTCACTTAATAGTAAGCAGCTGGTGACTCAGTGGACCGAGCACTGGGCCTAGAGTCAGGCAGATCTGAGTTCAAACACAGCCTCAGACAGTAACTATCTATCTGTGAGACCCTAGGCAAATTACTTATTCTGTTTGCCTCAGTTACCTCATCTTTAAAATGGACTTGAAAATAGCTCCTGCCTCAAAGAGTTGCTATGAGACTCAGATACTGTTTGTAAAGTATTTAGAATAACATCTGACACATAGTAGGTACTCTATAAATATTAGCAATAGCAATATTATTGCTATTCCCTTTAGCTTTGGAACCACTACAGTGAGTTTGTACCATCCTAGTTAGTCGTACTTCATGTTCCAACTACTATCCCACCTTATACATAACCCCCTCTCCTCTTGCTCCTGAAGCAGTTGGGAATCAACATTGCATTTGGAAGAAGTATGACAGTTGATTTTTCCAAGACTCCCCAAAGTAAAACAGCCTTCCTTAGCTTTGTGTTGTCGTTGTCTGCTAGAGAGTAAGTTCTTGAAGGCAAAGGTTGTATTGCTTGCTTATATTTGTATTTTAGGCACTTAGCATAGTGGCTCTGAACATATAGAATACATGCATTTATAGTAGCATAGCATAGTGGTATATATAGTAAGTACTTAATTAACACTGCCTTCATTTATTCATTCATTCCAGGTGTTTCCTGTGTGTGTTTTATTTATTGCTTTTAATTTATTCCCCCCCCCCCCAGGCTGGGGTTAAGTGACTTGCCCAGGGTCACACAGCTAGGAAGTGTTAAGTGTCTGAGACCAGATTTGAACTTGGGTCCTCCTGAACTCAAGGTTGGTGCTCTATTCACTGCACTACCTAGCTGCCCCGCTTTTAATTTCTTTTAAAAGTTTTTCACAATTTTAATATTTGTTTTTCAAAAATTTGAGTTTCAAATGGTCTCTCCTCCCTACCTATTTAGAAGGCAAGCTATTTGTTATAAGCTATACATGTGAAATGTATTTCCATCTGAGTTATGTTGTGAAAGAAAACACAGATGACCCCCTCAAAAAAGCCAAGAAAAATAAAGAATAAAAAAAATAAGTATGCTTCAATTTGTATTCAGACTCCATCAGTTTGTTCTCTGGAGATGGATTTCATATTTCATCATCACTGCCTCAGAATTGTCTTGCTGAGAATAGTAAAGTCATTCACTATTAATCATTGATCAATATTGCTATTATGATGTACAATCTTCTCTTGGTTCTTTCATTTCACTTTGCATCAATTCATGTAAGTCCAAGTTTTTCTAAGAGTATCCTGATCATCATTTAAAAAATTTTCCAATATAATAGCATTTAATGTTTTCTAATTTCATGTAAAGATATTTTTAACATTCACTGTTTTAATTTTATTTTTTATTATAGATTTTTATATACAAAACATATGCATGGGTAATTTTTCATCCCTGACCCTTGCAAAACCTTCTGTTCCAACTTTTCCCTTCCTTTCCCCCACCCCCTTCTCTAGATGGCAGGTAGTCCCATACATAACATACAGTTTTATAACATTTTGAATTTCAAATTTTTCTCCTTCCCTCCCTCTGCTCCCTAAGACAGCAAGCAATTTGATAAAGATTATACAGTATGTAATCATATTAATCATATTTTCACATTAGTCACGGTGTAAAAGATGAATCCAAAAAAGGAAAAAGACCACAAGAAAGAAAAAAACAACAAAAACAATGAAAATAGTATTCTTCAATCTGCATCCAGACAAAGCTTTTAGTTTCTAAATCACAATCTTTGCTGGATATACTTTATCCCCTTAGGTTTCCTGACCTTCCTCCCTGATCCCAACCTCAATCAAACACTGGATGACAAAGAATATGAGCTCAACAGCAAAGCTTTTTGAGGGATCGTCTCATTTTGATTTCATATCCCCAGAATATGGCACACATAGAAATGCTTGTTAAATTGACCTGAATGAACAAAGAAACTCAATTAAGCAAAAACAACTGATAGAGTGATCTCCTCTGATAATGTGGGAAACATCCAGCCCTTAAATACCCACTCTTTATTATCCAGTGTCCAGGACCATTACTGGTTTTTCAGTTACTCAAAAATTTGTTGTCCTTTGAGAAATCTTTTCTTTAATACCATTGTCATTGACTGGTTTTCGCTTCTTATTTCCTTCTGCATCAGTTGAGGCAAATCTTCCCGGGTTTCTCTGAATTTAATGTTATCTGTCATTTTGTACTAAATAATATTCTACTGCATTGACTTAACCACGATTGGTTCAGCCATTCCCTACTTGATTTCCACTTATTTGTTGCCATAAAAAAAATACTGCTATAAATATTTTGGTTTGCAAGGGAGCTTTGTTTTTGTCACAGTGGACTGGGTCAGAGGTTATGAACACTTTTGCACTACTAGGTTCTTAGATCTAGAGCTGGAAGGGATCTCAGGTGTCACCTTGGCCCAATTCTCTCATTATACAGAGGAGGAAACTGAGGACAAGGAGGTACAGTTGGGTCACACGGGTAAAAAGTCTCAGAGCTAAGGTTTAATCCATTTCTTTTGGCTTTAATCAAGCCCCCTTTCCCTCAATGGAACACGGTCAAACTGGTGTAAATGGGTTGGATGGTTTCCATGGTGCTTTTTTGTTATTAAAAAGGAAAATAAAAGGAGGGAGTTATAAGAATCTGCTTCTAGCCACGCTGTGACTTTTTCCTTCCTCTCTTTTTTTGGGGAGCAAATGATCTGACAAGGTTAGTGAAGCTTCCCCCAGGCTGCAGTTCAAACTCCACAGGAAAGTGATCACTGATATCCAGAGCCTAAGAAAAGAAAAGAACCAATAAGTCACAGACTCTCAGATGGAACTGTATCCATCCTCTACTACTCCTTTTGTAGTTATGAAGGAGCCGAAGCTCAGAGAGAGAAAGTGGCCTGTTATTTGTGGTTGTTAAGTCACTTCAGACATGTCCAACTCTTTGTTGTGTCATCACAACTGGGGGCTTTCCTGGCAAAGACACTGGAGTAGTTTGTATTTTGCTTCTCCAGCTCATTTTACAGATGAGGAAACTGAGGTAAATGGGACTATGTGACTTGTTATACAGCTGGTAAGTGTCTGAGGCCAGATTTTAGTTCAAGAAGATGAGTTTTTCTAGATCCAAATAAATTCAGAATTTGAGAAATCCCCCAAGTTTTAGAAATACTAGAACAGACTCTTGGTCCATTTTGGCCAACATTTATTGCCAATCCCGTGTGCCAAGGGCCAAAGATGGCTGTCCTCCCTGATTCCATGGGACGTCCAGCTAATTACAGATTCAGAGGAAGGAAGGACCTTCTGAGGCCACCTGTTTCAACCTCTTCTTTCACAGAAAACAAGATGGAAGCCCAGGCAGAACAGGTGACCCAAGTTCTAAACAACAACTCCGGGATGGAAAGATCTCCACCTTCAAATGTTTTCCCAGCACCCTCAGAAGTGAGAGTGCATGGGAACAAACTCAGGATCTCTAGAGAAAGTGCAAGAGGGCAGACTTACCTCCTCTTCAGGCAACGTGTAGGCTTTATGGAAGTGAAAGGTCTTGGCAGAATCTGGAACAATGGAATTGTTTATCTTCTGGCCGTGGACCACAATCCTAGGAAAAGGGAGGAAAACATCACTGAGTCAGTCTCTGGATTAGAGTCTTGATTGGATATTTATAGGTCTGTCTTTGCTCCTGCCAGCGGGTTGGAATGGGGACACAGCTGGGTTTAATGAGAGGAACTTTGGGCAAGGGGGAAATTCATCCTTCATGACTTTTGGTTTTGAAATAGCTGCTCCAAGGCTAGGGACGCTTCCTCTCATGAGGGTTGGAGGAGCTGGTGAGACTTCTCTTTTCCCTATCAGCAGATGCTGCCTTCCCACAGTGACTACTTCTGCAAAGGAAATTCCCTGGACATCCTGAGGGGAACCAAGGAGCTTCATAAAACAGAAACAAATTCCAAACTTCAGAACAAGAGAAACTAGAGTGAGCTCTTTGCAAATATGCAGAGCTACACACTTAGCTGATAGTGGCGGACCTCCTGGGATGAAGTAAACCCTCGGGCCTGGGGATTTTGATGCTCTGCACTTTGTGTTTCTGTGAACTGGTCTGCAGATGTGAAAGCAGCCAGGGCCCAAAGAAACCCAGACTTCCTGACTGAAAGATGAACTCCAAGGACTATTTTAAGATGTCTTTGGTGACCAGTTCCAATTGTTCAGTGATGACAGAGACATCTACACTCAGAGAGAGGATGTGGGAACTGAATGTAGATCATAACCTAGCATTCTCACTCTTTCTGTTGCTGTTTGCTTGCATTTGGTTTTCTTTCCTTCTGGATCCGATTTTTCTCATGCAGCAAGGTAACTATATAACTATGTATACATATATTAGATTTAATATATACTTTAACATATTTAACATGTATGGGACTACCTGCCATCTAGGGGAGGAGGTGGGGGGAAAGAGGAGAAAATTTGGAACAGAAGGTTTTGCAATTGTCAATGCTGGAAAATTACTCATGCATATGTCTTGTAAATAAAAAGCTTTAATATATATATATATTAAAAAGATGTCTTTGATGGTCCTATCCCAAACTTGGCTATGGTGTAATGAACAAATGATATTATTCACTTATTTTTCAATCATGTCTGACTCTGTGACTTCATTTGGGGTTTTCTTGGTTTACTATTATCTTCTCCAACTCATTTTACAGATAAGGTAATTGAGGCAAATGAGGCAAAGAAGAACCTGCCCAGGGCCACACAGCCAGAAGGAACCCAGGAAGATGAAACTTCCTGAATCCAGGCCCAGCGAATGGAGCCATTTAGCTGCCCTTAACAACTGATACCTCATAGCTATTAGAATATTATTTCCTCTGACCAGGACAGGTGGTGTCCCATGGATTGTCTGGAGGAGGTGGCTTTCTGTTCATGTACAGGAAAGGACCTTTCTTCAAATCCCTGATGGATATGGACTGATTTGGGAAATATTCTGCAGGACCCACCTCTCCATTTAAAAGGTTCCAAATTGATTCAGAAATACAATAGAAAGAACACAGACTTTGGTGTCAGAGGATGTAGATTCAAATCCTGCTTCTATCAATACCTATATAACTTTTGGGAAGGACAATGAATCTCCCTGTGTAAAGGGCTAGAACTGAACAGATGCACTTAAGGCTGATTACCCATTGGACAATTCTCTATTAACATATGCTTGGAGAATGACCCTCCCCAACTATTCTGTGCTGGCTCAATCTGTGGGTGTGGACAAAGAAGGAAAAGAGAGGGATGAGAGAAAGGAGTAAGACAGGCAGGATCATTCTCTCTTGGCTGTGGTGAGAGAGGAAGGAGGTGTGGATTGATTTGAGACTCGATGTGACCATTATAAATCTTTTGGTCGTCTATCTTTTATCCACATTGTGGTAGACACCTTTTCAGGATTCACTTTTGCAATACCATCAGCAAAAGAGATAGCCCGACTGGTCACTGAATTCCTTATACAAGCATTTGCAATTATGAGTGTGCCACAAGCAATAAAAACAGGCAATGGACCTGCATATACGTCCAAACATTTTACACACTTTTGTGCACAGTATAAGATTTTACACACCACTGGCATACCCTTTAATCCTCAAGGTCAGGCAATAGTAGAGAGAAGAAACAGAGACATTAAGTCACTCCTCCAAAAACAAAAGAAAGGGGGAGCCACCGGTAACCCTAGAGAACTTCTAAATTTAATTCTCTATACCATTAATTTTTAAATTTTTGACAAAGATGCACTAGCTCCGGCAGACAGGTTTTATAACTCACCGGAAGGACAGTGTCCAGTGCGAGCAGCTCTACTGTCCTTAGATAATCACCAGGTCATGTGGAGAGACCCAGAAAGTGGTGAATGGAAGGGACAGATAGGTTATCTGATGGGGGAGAGGGTTTGCTTGTATCTCTACAGATGGAGAAGGAATCAGATGGATGCCAACGAGCCATATTCGCCTTGTCCATCAGAGACAGACAGAACAGACCCTTGAAACGAAAGAGAAGACCCAAGAAACATGGGGTGGTTCTGTTGCTGACTGTGCCCACCACTGAAAGAGCATGGCAGTTATGGCATTTGACTCATGGACATCAAAAATTATTGAACTTGAAAACCCTCAGGAATCATTGGATTCTCTGAGACATGATAATGTTATTGTAGAACTTCTAAACCCTCAGGAATCATTGGATTGTCTGGGACATAAGATTGTTGTAGGACTTGAAAACCCTCAGGAATCATTGGATTCTCTGAGATGTGATAAGATTGTTGCAGGACTTGAAAACCCTCAGGAATCATTGGATTCTCTGAGACATGATAAGACTGTTGTACGACTTGAAAGCCCTCAGGAATCATTGGATTCTCTGAGACATAAGACTGTTGCAGGACTTCAAAAACTTGTGGGGATCATTAGATTCCCTGACACGTGAAGCAATGGACAATAGATTGGTTTTGGACTCTCTCTTGGCTGCTGAAGAAGGTGTATGTGTGACTGATGTTTACATACCCTCCTTCTAGGACTTCTTTAAATCTTTTATATAACTCTGTTGATTTATATTGCTTGTTATATCACTACTTGCATGTACAATTCATGTTTGTTACATCTCATTGAGCCTGCACTGACTGTGGGGAGAGTCATCACTAATAGCCTGTGCATTATTGCTATGTGCTTGTGTAACACCTCCCATGCTGATGGGTTTATGCATACCTGTCTCTAATAAGACCCTTCAGCCCAGAAACCCGCTAGCAATCCCCACTTCCCTTTGGTGCTTTTCACCTCCCTTCCTGAATAGTCGGGGGAGGGGGGACGTGATCACCTCCTTTTTGGTGTTTTCACCTCCATTCCTGAGAAGTCAGGGAGGGTGTGATCACCTCCTTTTTGGGGTTCTCACCTCCCTGAGAAGTCAGGGATGGCATGACCACCTATGTTCTAAAACAAAAGAAAGCGGGAGATGTAAAGGTCTAGAACTGAGCAGGGGCAAGGTAACCTAGGGCTAATTACCAATTGGACAATTCTCTATTAACATATGCTTGGAGAATGACCCTCCCCAACTATTCTGTGCTGGCTCCATCTGTGGGTGTGGACAAAGAAGGAAAAGAGAGAGATAAGAGGGACAAGAGAGATAAGTAGGACTGGCAGAGTCATTCTCTCTTGGAGGTGGTGAAAGAGGAAGGAGGTATGGAGATTGCTAGAACTAATCCCCTGATGGCGACCCCAAAAGGCCAGGAATAAAGACTTTTGCTTATCCTGACTCCTGCTGATTCTAAGATATCCAGGGTCTCAACATCCCTGGGCTGATGTCTTGTCTTCTGTAAAATGAGAGGGTTGAAGCACACGGTGTCCAAAGTTCCTCCCAACTCTCCATCTATGTTCCTTTGGCCTTTTGACTAGAGGAGCTTCAAATGAAGGCCAGGTGTAGTCTTCCCTTTGAAGTATCTCTCCCTCCCTCCCTTCTTTCCTCCTTCCCTCCCTCTCTTCCTTCTTATCTCCCTCCCTCCCTCCCTCTCTCTCTCTGTCTCTCTCTCTCTCTCTCTCTTTCTTTCCTTCCTTCCCTCCTTTTTTTCCTTCTTTCCCTTCCTTCCTTCCTTCTTCTATAGAGGCAGATCTGGGATTCTGTCCAGGTTCTCTGACCTCAACCCCATGATTTTTCCACTATCCCACCCAGCTTCTCCTTGATGCTGCCATATAGATCCAGGTGTCAGTTGAACAGAGGTGATGACTAAAGTCATTGGGGAGGGGTCAGATTGCTAAGCAGTAGTGTCTCTAAGAACTCTAAGAACTTTGTAAGAAAAACAAAATAATGGTAGAATTATTCTCTGAACTAAATAGGGCAAAATGGAATCTCACAGAAGGTGAGTTTGTTGTCAATTAGAATAAATCCCAGAGCCAACTCAGGGTTCTGGGATGGCTGGTCTTTCATCTGGATGACTTTACTACTTAGTTGGGTGTTAAACCTTCATGCATCCCCTTTGATTTCCTTTCAGAAATGAGCCGGGCACAGGGGAGCCCTTTTTGGGGGGAGCTGCAATCCGCAGGAATTGTGAGTGGTTTAGGCTGGGGTGGGGAGGGAGCTTCTCACCTGTCATAGGCACACTTGGTGCTTTCCTTGACTGTTGTGTCCACATTATCACCGATCAGCCAGACAAACTTGGGGTCCATCCGAAGTCGGATCTCCTTCCAGGACTTCTTTGGGACATAACTACAGCCAGCATTGAAGTCTCCCATGAAGATGAAGTTCTAAAAGATACAAGCTTATTGAGTCAAGAAATACAAAGATTTTACAGATGTTTTTGCTTATAACCCACAACACTAAAACCGAAGCTTTGTGATTCCCCCATACTCACAGAAACTGGATTTCTTTCTCTTCCTTAAAAATATAAAATCAACAAAAAAGAATATCCTGTATTAGAGTTAAAATTCTCCACTAGTCCTAGTTATGACAAGATTCCTGAGTATAGAGAAAAGAGTGCTATGTTTGGAGTCAGATCCTGAGTTCTCATTATACTTTGGTAATCCTGCACAAGTCATTTGGGCCTCAGTTTCCTCAAATGAAAAAATGAGGGTCTGGATAAAATGGGGTCCAAGGTCACTTCCAGCTCTAGTGTACAAAACTGATTCAAGAACTGAATAGGGAATAAGCAGGAGAGAAGTGGCCAGAACATTTGGGGAACACTGCCCAGCCCTCTCAGCCATAAAGCTTCTCCTTGAGACCGGGGGCCATCTTTTTCACACTGTTCTTTTCTTGGTGCTTTCTGGCTGATTGTATGGAGCGTCTCCACCTCCAAAGAACCAGAATTGTGGATGACAAAAAACGTCAAGACAAGCACTCGTGAAAAGGTTGCGTGGGGTAGTGAGTCAAGCTTTGGGCTAACACTTTGAACTTCCTTGAGCCTCAGTTTCTCTCCTGTGTAAAAATGGAGGTAAAAATAGCACCCACCTCCCAAGGTTTTTCTGAAAATCAAACAATATAATAATTGTAAAGAGCTTAGGACATGGTAAATACCAGATAAGCATTAGCTATTATTAAGGCTATAAAGTGTCACCTATCTCTATACAATGTCACCCTCCTCTATACCATAATGCTAATCTCTATACAATGTCACCCTCCTCTATCTCGTAATGCTACTTATAATTATACGATATTACTGGCATCTACACAGTACCCATACCTACATAAAATCACCCGTGTTTGCAGTGTCACTACACCAACACAAAGCTATCCAAAACTATATAATACCAATATCTATATAACGCCGCCCATCGCTATACGACCTTACCCACTGCCCCTCATACAAGATACTGTCGACATCCGCACAGTGCTTTCCTGTCTTTACACAATGCCTATAAACTCTACAATACCGGCTATCCCACATCATCCACATTTACACAATGTCAGGTCTACACAAGTCTCTATATTGCCTCATAGATCTATAAAAAGTTACATGGCATCCTCCACATTCATGCAATGTCACCCAGGTCTACACAATGACTACACAACTCTGACAGATCTTCACCTAGTACATACACATGTGTGGAATTAACTGAGTGAAGACCCTCTCAAGGGAATACGGCCTTAAATTATACCTTACTTGTGACTTGAGACTTTATAATAACCAGTAGAGCTAGAGCTAAAAAAGTTGCAAGGTGTTTGTCCCCTCCTGTTTCCCACCACTTCTTAATTAGCATTTAAGTACCTCTTTTGAAAGCAATTTATTCTTTTATTTCTGGGTTAGATTTCTGATTAGAATGCAAGCTGGCTCCCCCAAACTATGGGAGAAATGGGGGTTCTGTTGTTCAGGTTATTTAATCTTGCATTTTGCAGTTTTTACTTTGCACTCCTTTTACTGACAAACACCTTGTCAGATGGGAGATGCCTTTTCTCAAGAGATCATAATAAACCCCTTTTTGCTTTTATTTGGAGAGTCTCTGATAGTTTTTGTGGCTGATACTGTCCCCCCATATTCCTTGTAATCATGTATGAGGATAAATATTTTCTGCCTTCAAGCAGGAGTATTATACTTACTATTTCACTGTACTGGGTTGGGGACTCCTCTCTATCATTTTGAGAGGAGTTTTCTTTTATAAAAAAAATTCATTATACTTTAACATATTTAACATGTATTGGTCTATTTGCCATCTAGGGGGAAAGGAGGGGAAAAATTGGAACAGAAGTTTTTGCAAAAGTTAATGTTGAAAAATGACCCATGCGTATATCTTGTAAATAAAAAAAAAAAAAAAGGAAAGAAAAAAGGGGCAGCTGGGTGGCACAGTGGATAGAGCACCAGCCCTGAAGTCAGGAGGACCAGAGTTCAAATGTGGTCTCAGACACTTAACACTTCCTAGATGTGTGACCCTGGGCAAGTCACAACCCTAGCCTCAGAGAAAAAAAAAGAAAAAGAAAAAAAAAAAAAAAAGAAAACACATGTCAGGAAAGTTTGAATGTCAAACTTTCAGGGTACTTCCTTCTCCCTTTAGGAGAAAATTCTTTTCCTTACCAAGCTGTCAAGTAGGAAATCTCACCTTAGACTTGAACAAGCTTTGTTCTCTGTCTTTCTTTGAGCTCCACTTATGCTGCCTGCCCAGATTTCTAAGGAGTATCAGACCTTGGCCTTGGACATACTGTTCCCCCCAAAATGGTGAGTGTGGCTGGAAACGGCCTTTCAGTGTACACTGCAAAATTAAGTTTCCTTCTCTTCCTGATGACCCCCACCTTCTCTTCTAATTTCTTTCTCTTCTACCCAATTTGCTAGTAATTCTTCTGATTTCCACCTCCTCCTATTACTTTCTCATCTAATATAAAGGAGCTCAGAGAGGTTGCCTGTGATCACAAAAAGGAAAGAAACCTCATACATCATCTCAAACACTCCCTAGAAGGGGAAGGAGCTTTATGCATTCTCACATGATTCTGACATTCTACAGAACAGAAAATGAGCTGATTCTCTTTCTCTCTGAATCCACCTGTCTCCCTAACTTCTCCATTTCTATTAAGAGCACCTCCATCTCTCCAGTTCTCCAAGTTTGCAACTTCAGAATCATTCTTTGCTCTTCACGTTCTCTGCCTGAACCTATCAAATCAACTGCCAAATGTTGTGGGTCACATCCCACTTCTCTTGCATCTGTTCCTTTCTCTCCACTCACCTAGCTGCTTTCAAGGTCAAAATTTCCTATCTTTGAACCTGTATCTTCCCTAGAGCTGCCATATTGATATTTCATAAGCACAGGCCTGACTATGTCACTCCAATGGTTTATGGGGTTGCCTCTCTTGATCAATATTTAAAGCCCGTGACAGAGATGGTAGTAACCTCAGGCTTCCATCGATGTTTTACATCCATGTAGACATCAAAGAGCTCATCGATTTCTCGAACAGACGTCTCAGGTGTCGTATGTAGAGGGATGATCACAAAATCTCTGACAGCTTTAGGAATAGGAGAGAACAGGGATTTAGTCAAGCTCTCCCTTGTCCAGGTCATAGAAACAGAATAAAAAGGAAACAGCATCCCCCTTATTACTGACCAGAATATTATGGTTTCCTTAGCCTAGGATCAGCCTAGGAGTTATGCAGGTAGTTTGATTATGACCTTTGGCATCTTGAATTCAATTCACCATTTAATAAGCACCTAGTATGTGTAAGACACTTTTACCCCCAATTTGAACCCCAGCCTGGGTTGGTCCAGAGGTGATTGGGCTATAAAATGCCTTCTTTCCTCCTTTCCCTTAGCATAGTTATAGGTTGGAGATATATATATATATATATATATATATATATATATATATATATATATATATATATATATACGTATATGTACATATATGTATATGTATATATATGCATAAACATATATAAATATATACACACATATATGTATATGTGTATGTGTTCACACATATAGTCAAATGGAAAGATAAAATAAGTGAATTGCAAGTTCTCTTGGGGCTGATTGACAGATGAATTCTCTTAGAGAAAGCACAAGTTGTACTATATGAGGACAGAGGAGGTGCCATAGATCATTCCCATCAATCTGGACACTTCCAATGACGCACAATTATAATTAACACCAAAGGATGCATTACAAGTTAGGGAAGTCATAGGGTTAGAGTCAGGAGTCGGGAGCACATTTAGGGCAAGTTACTTCCTTCTGAGCCTCAGTTTCCTCATCTGTAAAATGAAGGGGTTGAGCTCTGATCTCTAAGGGACCCTCCTTGCTCTATGATCATCTGATCCAATAAATTTGGTGCTCTTAGCTGACTCACCTGTTTTAGGGGAGTAGAACCAGACCACAAAAGGTTCTCGGGAAAAGACATCTTCATCTCCTTCCTGGGTGTCATGATAATGATAGCTTTTCTTCACAGATACCATACTTTCCCTAAATAAAGTAAAAAGGAAACAGAAATCTGGTGTGAGCCACTTCCATTTTAAAAAAATTTTAAAAATCACTTTGAAGACACGAAGACTTTGGACTAATATCCTCTTTGGGGGAAAGCACCTATAACTTTCTGATTTGGCAAAACTAAAACATGTGAATCTCCAGCTTCCCTCCAAGTTCAGCTCAGGGGATCCGGACTTTCCCGAGCCTTGTGCTCTACCCATTTTGACGTTCTCTGCACAATATTACTCATACTTGGTACGTATATGCTATTTTACTCCAGCAGAAGATAAGCTCCTTGAGGGTGAGGATTGTTGTGTTTCTTTGCATCCCTATTTCTAGCCCAGTGCTTTGCAAGTCCTAGACACTTAATAAATAGTCAATTGAATCCAATAGGCCAAAGGTCAAACTACCTACCCAACTGTTAGGCTGTTCCATAAACTATGATCAACCTCAATAAATATTATGTAATCCAACAAATACCATAAATTGTGCAAGTGCTAGTTGTGATCTCTAGCTCATTTTGCAGAGGCGATGAGGGTTGTGTAGTAATCAAATGGACCTGTAATTTCACTGCTACTATAGGAAATACCCTCTACTAATGAAGGTCATCCACCCTCTCTGCAGCTTAAAAGTCTTAAACATTTGGTTGGGGGCACAAGAGGTTAAATGATTTGACCAACATTTTTATTTATTCATAATTTCAGAGATGGTACTTCCTCCCCCTCCCATATTTTCCTGGCTTTTTGAGTTCAGCTTTTTATCCATTGTGTTACACTACCTCTCTGAGATAGGCTTTATAAAAAAAAAAAAGTCATTTCTACATGGGGTTATGGGTTCCTGTGATACCTGGAAAACCCTGGGATTTCATTGGAGGTAAAGCCTTCGCCAAATGTACACCCAAAATGCATCTATACCTTTAAAGATAGTTTTTTGTGAATTGCCATGGCAACTATAAGAACTGGTTCTAACTGAAAGCTAGTGTCAAAGGAAAAAAAAGATATATGGTCATTGATAGCCGTGCTATATTAAGAGACAGATCTAAAAGGATGGAGGCCTTGGAAAGAACCTTGGATTTGGAGGCAGAAGGCCTACATTCAAGTCCCGATTCTGTCATTTACTACTTCTATGATGTGAGCTCCCTGTGCCTCAGTTTCCTCATCTGTAAAGTGAGGGGATTGAGGGACTCTCTCTAAGTCAATGGTCCTCCAACTTTTTAAATAGGGGGCCAGTTCACTGTCCCTCAGACTGTGGGAGGGGCTGGACTATAGTAAAAACAAAAGCTCACACTCTGTCTCTGCCCCTCAGCCCATTTGCCATAACCCGTCAGGCCACATAAACATCCTCTTTTTTTTTTTTTTTTTTTTTTTTTGAGGCTGGGGTTAAGTGACTTGCCCAGGGTCACACAGCTAGGAAGTGTTAAGTGTCTGAGACCAGATTTGAACTCTGGTCCTCCTGACTTCAAGGCTGGTGCTCTATCCACTGTGAAACCTAGCTGCCCCCACATAAACATCCTTACCAGCTGCATCTGGCCCATGGGCCGTAGTTTGAGAACCCCTGCTCTAAGTACTTCAGCCTATTGGGTCAAGTCTCCCAAAGAGAGAATTACAGAATATAGATAAGAGTATCAGCTAAGAGCTTGAGAAGGGAACATGAGCAACACAGGAAGAGCATTAACATTACTGACCTCCCAGATCCACTGAAATTTGTGCTCACCTATAGAGAAAAGCATACTGTTCCTTGTAGGCATTTCTTCCCAGCCGGTTACTAATTATGCAGTTGTACTCTTTGGTGCCTTTTTGGGATTTCCTAGAAGACAGAAAGATTTCCCATGAGCTTCCTAAGTCAACATTGTCCCACCATCTTGGGTCTTTAGTCTTCTCATCTGCAAACCCACTATGTGCTTTTGTTCTTTCTTTAGCTTCTCCTTTCTGAGTCTGGTTTCTGGGATCTTGACACTTAATCACAAGAGCAATGTATAATGATAGTGCTTTAAGGTTTTCAGGGGGCTGAAGTTCAAGTCCTCATTCTGATCTTTATTTCCTGCATAAGTCACTTAATGACCTCAGTTTCCTCATTTGTAAATGAAGGGAACTGGTCTGGATGGTTTTTGAGATCCTTTCCAAAAGTTATTTATTAACAAAAGCATCTATGTGACAAGTGGGGCAGCTAGGCAGTATAAAGGATAGAATGTCAGGCCTAAAGTCAGGAATATCCAACACTTACTAGCTATGTGACCCTGGGTAAATCACTTAATCCTGTTTGCCTCAGTTTCCTTGTCTGTAAAATGAGCAAGAGAAGGAAATGGCAAGCTCCTTCAGTATCTCTGCCAAGCAAACCTCAAATGAGGTCATAAAGAATCGGACAGACTGAAAAATGACTCAAAAACAGTCT
Organism: Sminthopsis crassicaudata; assembly: GCF_048593235.1. Classification (NCBI taxonomy): domain Eukaryota; kingdom Metazoa; phylum Chordata; class Mammalia; order Dasyuromorphia; family Dasyuridae; genus Sminthopsis; species Sminthopsis crassicaudata. The sequence goes on along the minus strand of NC_133617.1, from coordinate 738,029,560 downwards.
GCTTAGGGCTGGAGAATGAAATATCCCTATAGATACATTATATCCTGTATATGTACTGTATATAATATAATGTATAGTTACATTATAACAAGAGGGATAATGAGTCCACATAGAAGTATAAATAGCAATCTATTGATGATTCTTGAGTTAGATATTATAGATGTTATTCCCATTGTACATGTAAGGAGACTGAGGTGTAAGGTGGTTAAATGACTCTTCTGATTGCTAATGAGCATCAAGAAAGAATCCAAATCCAGGTCTGACTCTAGGCCTAGTGCTCTCTTCTCTCCTTGAAAGTACTACAAGTTAACCTAGAGCAGATTGCTTGCTGTCTTGGGGAGAGGGGAAAAAGGGAGGGAGAGAGAAAAAATTTGTACCTCAAAATCTTACAAAAATGAATTTTGAAAACTATCTTCACAGATAACTAGAAAAAATACTATTGAGGAAAAAATTAAATTTACAGGGTTTTTTTTTTTAAAGTAATGCATGTCTTAAATTGCTTATTGTTTCAGGGAGAGGGGGGAGATGAGGGAGGGAGAAAGAAAATTTGGAACTCAAAAATTTTTTAAATAAATGTTGTTTTTACATGTAAGTAGGAGAAATAAAATATTATTATTTTTAATAATGATAGCTTTTTATTTTTCAAAATGCATGCAAAGATAATTATCAGCATTCATCCTTGAAGAACCTTGTGTTCCAAATTTTTCTCCCTCCCTTCCTTCTCCCTCCTCCCTTGAATAGCAACTAATTCAATATAGGTTAAAATGTGCAATTCTTCTAAATATATTTCCACCTCCATCATGCTGTGCAAGAAAGATCAAGTCAGAAGGGGAAAAAATGAGGAAAAAAAAAACAAGCAACAAACAACAACAATAAAAATGAAAATACTACGTTGTGATCCGCATACAGTCTCCATAGTCTCTCTGGATACAGATGGCCCCTTCCAGTTCCTAAGTCCACAGTGTAAGGAAGGGTTTGAGTCTCTGCCATATGGAAGAGGGATTTAGGCTTCCTATCAAGAAAAACTCCCTTACTGAATTACACTCAAAGTGACCTCTGAGATGGTGGGCTCCTTCTCATTGAAAGTCTTTCAGAACAAATTGGACAGCCACTTATCAGATGTATTGTGAAGGGGATTTCTGTTGTTATTATCCTACATATTTAGAAAATAAATGGAAAGAGCTTTACAAGCTCTTAAAGTACTATTAAAATGTTCATTTTTGTTGTGGTTGGAAGACGTTAAGATCCCTTCCAATTTTGGGATTTTGTGGCTTTGTATGAATGCCTGAAAATAATGACCATTGTAGACTCTTTTAGTGGAAACTGGCCTTCTTCCTTCTGGGCTTCATCTGTCCTTTCTCCATCCCCTTAGCTCCCTCTACTTATTATCCTGAACTTGTGAGATTTTGGTTTTATTCATGTTTGCCAAATACATGCTGGAACCAACTTTCCCCCAAGTTGTAAGAATTCAGATTAAAGTGACTATTTTCTGCTCTCACTCTCTACCAGGAAATGAAGGATTCAGTCCTGAGAAGGCCCCAACAGGGCGTAGCATCCTAGCTCAGTCGTCCCCTTCTCTATGTGTGCAGAATCTGGAGTCTTGGAGAACTTCGGAGTTCTATTTTGGGGAACTTTTGGGCCCCTTGGCAGCCCATGCAGAACTTGGGCTTTCAGCATTTTTTTAAAAAGCCAAACCCAGAACTTGGTCATAGTAGATTGAACTCCAGCTTCCTGTTTATGTAAGGCTAGGCTTGTTTTGAATAACTAGAATAGCCCAGTCTTATTTTGATGATTTGTATGCAAATGACTCATTAATCTAATTTCTTTTAAAAGGATATTGTAATGTACTTGTGAGAACATGTTTTCAAGCACCTCTGGACTTCTGTCAAGTGAGAATGGGAAACATTTTCCAATTAGGGGATCTGAGGGAGAGTGGAGGCCATAGGAGGCAGCTAGGACATAATGGAAAACTTTGAATTAGGATCAGAGCTCCCTGACTTAAAAAGATCTGTCCTGCCACTTACTTATGGACAAATCACTGATTTTTCTTATCAATAAAACAAAAGGGATGGGTTAATAAGCCTCTAAGATCCCACTGTGCCTTTATACCCATGATCCTGTCTGTGGGATCTTGGTCCCTTCCATTCTCTGGCCTTCAGATTCTTCATCTATAAAATGGCAGCATTGGACTTAGTGTCTAAGGGACCTTTGGACTGTAAATATCTGGTCCTATGAGGCAGAATTGTGTCACCTAGCAGTGCACATGAAGAAGTCTCCAGCCCAGCTGCCTATCTCTTCCACCCTGAGACTGATCTATATCACCCAGAAGGGGAAAATGGTGAAAGCTGAAGATGGTGGCAGGTTCTCAGGAAGGCAGAGTTCAACTTTGGGCTAAGAAGGCCAATTTACTATTCTCAGCCCTCCCTTCCTTCCTCCTCTCAAGAATTCTAAAGTCTTAGAATGTTCTTGCTGAAGCCTATCTAGCCTCATTTTACAAATGGGGAAATTGAGTCTTAGACTCAAGTTAAATGTGCCAGACAGCTTAAGAGGAAACTCTTGACTCTTCAATAAATGGACTTCTCATATCTTTCCTTCCTTTATTTTCAATTTTGTGATTTTAACCTTTGCATATTCATTCTGAATGGTTCCTAAAGGCCTTTCCTATAATTAGGAGCTATCTTGCCCAATTATATGCCAACAAATCCGACAATCTAATTGAAATGGATGAATATATAAAAATATAAATTACCCACATTAACAAAAGAGGAAACAAAGTACTTAAATAAACCTTTAGCAAAAGAATTGAACAAGCTGTCAATGAACTCCCTCAGAAAAAAATCTTTAGGGCCAGATGGATTCATGAGAGGATTCTATCAAATATTCAAAGAACAATGAATTCCAATACTACATAAATGGTTTGGAAAAACAGATAAAGAAGGAGTCCTGTGAAATTCATTCTATGACATAAATATGGTACTGATATCTAAACCAGGAAGAGTCAAAACAGAAAAAGAAAATTATAGACTAATATCCTTAATGAATATTGATGCAAAAATTTTAAATAAAGTATTAGTAAAGATTCTTCCTTGGGATATAAGTGCTCTAGGAAATGTGAGCAGATGTGACTAGGTGTTTCAGCTTCTGTCCTTCCTTCCCTCTTTCAGTTCTCTTTTGCCCTTGTCTGTTGGCATAAAAGGGGGCTGAAGACTTGTGTTTTCTTACCCATTCAGCATTTTCATCAAGGTGGGACAAATGATGTTTTGGGAGTCCTTGATCTCCATTAGAAGCATGATGTCACAGCGGCTGATGATCTATGATAAAACAAAAACAAAAACAAAAAGCAAGACATCAGAGGAAACCTGTTCAGTATTTTTTAGCTAGGTCATGGCAACAAGGGAAATTGAGTCTGTTTATTCATCCCAGAGAGCCTAACAAGTGACACTGATAAAATGATGGGCACACGCATGTGTGAAATATTGACAAGTCTGAAATACTGTGATTCTGAGAACAAAATGGAGTTATTACCCATGGAGTTCAAGAACTCCCTAGTGAAGAGACTCCTACTCAAGCAGGTGGGCACCTCCTCTGAAGCGTCTAGTCTTTAAGAACTATTTAGAGAGAAGTCCAGCTCAAACCAGATTCAGATGTAATAATGACATTTTTAACAAAGTGAATAAAAAAACAATTAAACAACTATAAGATTATATTTTTAAAAATTGAATCAATATATGCTTCCCACTCCACCCTGGAATTTCTGGGTATAGTTGAGTGACCCTTATTTCCATGTGAGTTGGACACTATTGGCTCAGATCACTATGAGTTTAAAGGCCAAAAATCTGTCAGAAGCTAGACTCAGGCTTTTCTGAATGAACTCAGCTCTCTATGTATTATGTCACATTGCCTTAGGGTAACAGGGAGTCATTGGATGTTCCTGATCAAAAAATTGACAAGTATCTAACAATGTTTTTGAAAAAATTAATCTAGCAGCAATATGTAAGTATCTGGTTCTAACTAATGCTCATCTTCTGACCTGGTAAGCCTTTTCACCTATAAAATGAGGGGGTTGGACCCCATTGCTTCCTCCATTGATGCTTATCTGCATAAAGGAAGAGATTACATCAAAGAAACAAAACTTCGTTTTTGTCTGCTGGTAGACTGACTCTAGGATTTTCTGAAGGCCAAAAAATCAGGCTGTAAATGTCTGTCAATCCTTCTGCTTCCAATAGTCACTTAACATTGCCATCACATCTTCTTTTTGTGCTATGGGCTGGAGTTTTTAGAGAGAGCTCTCCTTGGTGAGGTTAAAAGAGATAGCCCAAGATACAAATGATTAACAGGAATTTCCTGTCTTGGGACAGGTTGAAGGAGATAACCTGAGACACAAATGATTAATAGAATTTTACATCCTTAGGAGAGATTCCTGTCTTATTTACAAATCTCTTTGGAACTTCTTGGATAACATCTCTATATCCGAAGAACAAACTTTGTTTTATGGCCCTGATTATGTATAAAATGAATTTCCAAAATTCTATTTCTTGCACTTGGTTTTTCCTTGTGCCCGCCAACTTTGTTCTGGAGTCCCCTGCCCTTTCAGGCAAGTTTGGCCTTTCTCAACCTAGAGGCCAAATGCCAGTCTATCCCTTTACTATCAATAAAGACTTTGTTTTAACACAGCATAGAGTAGCGAATGAATTGGCTAACGGGACCCGCCCTTTGGTTACTTTGGAGGAGAAGAAAGCATTGAACCATCTTTCCTTTTGAGCCTCATTTATTGTCCTCATCATCCTAACCCAAAGAAATCCCAGGTGTGGAGGGCTCAGCAACAGGACACACGTCCTAGGTGTCACATATTTCTGTCCCTGTTTCCTGATCAGTGTGAGACAAATACTGATGAATGTGTTCAACCATACGTTCCCTTTGTTGATATTTCATGTCACCTGTTCCAGATTTTCTGATAGGAATAATGACAGATGTTTACATGGCAATTTAAAATTCTTAGATCACTTCAATACACAATGCACATGTATAAATACACAGAGTACTAGATCTACATATACATAAACACAGACAATTACATGGGTATATATTATATATTCATATATTAACATGTCATGTCATCTGTTCTGGATTTTCTGATAGGAATAATGACAGATGTTTACATGGCGGTTTAAAAGTCTCAAATCACTTCAATACACAATGCACATGTATAAATACACAGTGTATTAGGTCTACACATATGTAAACACACGTGTAAGTACACCGACACAATATATAGGTGTACATATTATATATGGCTATATTAACATTTCATACCACCTGTTCAGGTTTTTTGATAGGAATAATAATGACAGATGTTTACATGGCAGTTTAAAATTCTCAGATCACTTCAATACACAATGCAGATGCATAAACACACAGTGTACTAGATCTACATATATGTAAACACATGTGTAAGTACACTGACACAATTCTATAGGTGGACATATTATGTATGTTTATATTAATATTTCATGTCACTTATTCCAGGTTTTCTGGTAGGAATAATAATAATAGACGTTTACACGGTAATTTAAAATTTGCAAAAAACTTCAATCCACACATGCACATGTGTAAATACACAATGCACTATATCTACATGTATATAAACACACGTGTAAGCACACAACACAAATACATAGGTGTACATATTATATATGCATATTGACATATACTTTGTCTCAGAAGTGTGAATATAAATGTGTGTAGGTATGTCTATATCACATGCACAGTATCCTAAAAGGATTGGTGAAATTTTTGAATATTTTAATTTTAATAATTTAATAATTATTTTATGTGCATCTCAGTGACACAATGGGTAGTGTGGGGCCTGGAGGCAGGAAGACATGGCAGTCTTCCTGAGTTCAAATCTGACTTCAGACACTTACTAGCTCTATGACCCTGGACAAATTATCCAGTTTGCCTCAGTTTCCTTCTCTGTAAAATGAGCTGGAGAAGGACATGACAAACCATTCCCACCCAGAAAACTCCCAAAGGGATCATGAATAAGTGGACATGATCGAAATGACAACAAGCTTTAATGTGTCGTAAGCCATTTGAGTCTTATGACAACTTGGGGGGAGGTAGGCACTAAAGTTTTATTACCCCCATTTTCGAGGTGAACAAAGGGAGACTCAGAGATATTCGTTTCCTTGTCCATGATCCCCCAGCTGGCAGTGTGAGAGGATGCATTCTGCCCTCAGCTTGTGAAGCCCTAGCCCACATTCTGCTCTCCATATGCCATTGTGTCCCTGCTTGTGAAAGGATTACTTTAGTGATTGTAAAATGCACTCCTGATCACCAAATGCCATTTTCCACTTGAGTAGCTCTTCACTGGGGCTGTCTCCTATTTGCCTCTGGAAGAGAGTCTCATTTTTAAAGCCAGCAACAGCAAAAATCTGCTCCCTCCCATGGATGGAAGCCACTACTGGCTTCAGTGAGCTGGGATGTGCTGGCTCTGACCCCTGTTCTGGGTCTTATCTGCCAGGGAACTGTCCATGGCTCACATTCTTCCTGTGGATGTAACCCATGACCTTACCTCATCTGCCCATCACCCCCCTGATGCGTCTGCTTTTTCCTGTTAGATCCTTAATCTCTTTCCTGGCTTCGGAAGATGGGGCAGGGCACTAACCACTGGAGAGAATTAGGCTTCCTGCAGGAAGCAGGATTGGATCTGAGCCTTGGTACTGCACTAGCACTCAGGGAGATCTTACGTCAAAAACTGCCTCAAACACTTAACTTCAACTCTGCCTCAGTTTCCTCATCTGCAAAACCATCCATCTCCCAGGATTGTTGTGAAGACCATTGAGATGATGTATGTAAAACACCTTGCAAATCCTAAAATGCTGTACAAATACTAGTTACCGTCATCACGAATCATAGTTCCAAGAGCAGAGGGTGAGGGAGGACTGCTTGAAAGATCATGGGAGAAAAGGCGGTCAGATTCAGTCCCATCCCTGGACCCTGACTGCCTTTAGAGCAGAACTCCAACAGGAAAGTTCAGGGACATACTTCTGTCCTAGTCAAGTTCTACTTATTCTAAGGAACAGGTACCTTGCCATTTTTCTCATAGCTTGATATCTCCAGGCAGCTATAAAACCTTCCATAGCTCTCTATTGCCTATAGACTAACAGACAAAGTCTTTCCCCTTAGCATTAATGGCTTCTGTGATCTGGCTCCCACTTTTGTTCTCTTGCATGTGCTTTACATCCCAGCTGAACCAGACTGTTCATGGTTGATACACACAAGCTGTGTCCCCTCCAAGGCCATGAGTACCCTCTTTCCTCTTTCCCCCTCCTCCACCCAGTGTCTTTTTTCCTGCCAGGGAACCTTCTCTGATCCCCACTCTTAGCCCTCGCTATTGGCATTTTCTCCCTCCTCAATTTTCCCTGTGCTCTTGACTCTTCACATCCCCTCTCCCAACATCCCCAAGTAGAAAGTAAGCTCCTTGAGAGCAGACTCTTTTATTTAGTCTTTGTCCCCAGCACCCAGTACAGTGCCCAGCACATGAGAGTCACTTGTCAAAATTTTCTTCTGGAGAGTAGGTAGTACTGAACAAGGCATCCCAGAGATCCCTGCTCTCAGGAACTTAATTTAAACCATAAAGTCACTGAATGATGGAGGTGAGGGGCTCCTTGAGAAATCATCCAGTCAAACCCTTGCATTCTACCAGTGAGGACCCTGAGGTGTTACGATGTTAAGTCACTTGGTCAATGTCACATAGGTTTGACCGTACACACCTTGACCCCTAAATCCTATGGTCTTTCAGCCATCCCAAGGCCCCATAGATAGCGGGCATTAGGAACAGGCTCCAAACTCCCCAGCTCTCTCTCTTTCCATCATCCCGTGCTGTTTCAGACACATTACAAAAGCAAACTCATTCAAGGTGGAAAAGGCCATGAATCACCAGTAAACACACTGGGCGTAGTTTGATTTGTAGGCAAGGGGCAACTCATGAATCATCAATCTCAAAGGAGTGCTGTGTGACAGGTCTTGCTTCCTGGGCAGGGAGTCCCAAGGCTCCTCCTTCCATGAGAATCCTTGGAACACACAAACCTCTATCATTTTTTCCCTGAGGCAATTGGGGTTAAGTGACTTGCCCAGGGTCACACAGCTGAGGCTAGGATTGAACTCCTCTCCTCCTGACTTCAGGTTGGTGCTCTATCCACTGAACCACCTAGCTGCCCTTCTGTGCAATTTTCCATGGTTCCCCCTCCACTGCAAAGAAGGGAAGAGCATTTTCTCCACCCTTTCAGGACATTGAAATTACACAATTTTCAGTTTCAGGTTTTTCTTTGTCTTGTGTAGTCATTAAGTAGCCTCAGGGAAAAAATAGTTACATGGAACATCATTCCCAACTCACATGTTGGTTAGTTTTGCTGAACTTTTCATCAGCCCATTTTTTTCCTCTTTTTGTTGTAAGGGATAACTCACTGAGTGGTAAGGGAGAGGAACTATATTCAGAAATTAAAGTGATATTTAAAAAAATAGCAGTAAAACTTAAAAATGTAAAAAACAAAACAAAAAATAAAACTTCCAAACCCAGCTAGCATCTTTAGAGTGATGAATAAGCAAGTGGGACAATGCTACTCATCACCTGAGTTACTTTAGGCAAATTACTCAATACTTCTCATTTCCTCTGAAATGAGGTTGGACTCATGAACTCTAAGGTCCCTTCTGGCTACAAATCCGCCTCCTATCCCACAATACCTCCCTTAGCCATTACCGAGTTAACATGGGGGTCTTTACATTTTGAAATAAGAAAATATTTTCCTTGTATAGAATCCCTCCCTATTTACTCCTAGCATGATTGTGCCTCTTATGCCATAAAAAATATCAATTGGCTAGATAACAGGCTCAGACCCAGCCCCAAAGCCCAAGATTAAATAGGTCTTAACTCTGGGAGAAAGAAGATGATCTTAATTGCTGTTAATGCTCAGTTGACTTTGCTGGCTTATCCCCAAAAAAGAGCAGAATTGGAAGAAGAGCATCTAAGCTAATTACACCCAGACAGGAGGAAAAGTGACTAAAAAATGATGGAGAAGCGAAGATCTTCATCCCAGTGTTGAAGTTGGGAAGGGGACCCCAAAAGTTTGGGGTCACAGACCGGTATCACGAGTGTCTCGAAAGAATTTTCAGGCTTGAACCCATTTCCTAGTCAAGGGGCAAAGTTTTATTGTAATTGTTCAAGTGGGCTAAGTTCCAAATGAAATTAGCAAAAGCCAGGAGAGCCCTTTATCCAGCTTTCTGTCATTGACACGCTAATTCTATGGCCCACAGGTAGGGCAGAGGGGTGGAGGTCTCCAGAATTTGGTGCTCACTGACCAGATTATGAGTCAGCAATGAACTGAGGAGAGGTCTATTCTCAACATTGTCCTTCTTAGATCGGAGTGTGGGAAGTCCTGAGGCAGACTCCAAAGCCAGGAGATTTAAGATTACTGACATTGTTAGAACAGAAATCTCCCTAAAATCAGGGGACCCCATATCATTGCTGTATCACATCACAAGCAAACAATCATCCATCCAAGGCTGGAGGGAGACTCTGGGAAATGATTAGGAAGTTCTATGGATGGGAGGGAATTATTTAAACTTTAATAGTTACTAATCAGTTCAGTTAACTTGTAAGAGTGTTTGGGATTGAGTTTTTAAGCACGGATTCTCAGATTTGGAAGGGACATCATTGGCCCTCTAGTCCAACCTTTAAGTCCCAATGGACCTTTGCTCAAAGATATCTAGTGCAGGAGAATCAACTGTTCCTAAGGCAGCGCACCCCACTTTGGGGCAGCCAACATGGCAGAAGTTTTCACTGTTATTGAGCCTCAATAATATTTCCACTGATCTTTCCTCTGTATTTTACCTTTTGGGGCCATTGAGCCTCAATATATATTTCCCCTGATCTTTGTTCCTTATTCTGCCTTTTGGGGCCATTGAGCCTCAATATATATATATTTCCCCTGATCTTTGCTCCTTATTTTGCCTTTTGGGGCCAATGAGAACAAGGTATCCACTGAGGACTCAGTCTCTGATTTCCTTGGTAATGATACTCTTTGTACCGATATACTCTTTTTAAAGAGGGGTATCAAGAGACTAAGTGACCCAGGTTCACATAGTCAGTATGGATCGGGGCAGAACTGGACTCAAATCATCCACACTCTGAAGCCAGCTCTCTCTGGGGCTGCCCTCTCTAAGCATTCTTTCTAAGTCCATTTTTCAGATGAGGAAACTGAGATTCCGAGAGGTTTATCAGTTTGTCCAAGGTGACCAAATGTCAAAAGCACAATCAGAACCCAAGGACGTAGGATCATTGCTCTGGAGTTGGAAGGGACTTAAAGTGACCAACTATCCCAATCCCAGCATTTTGCAAATAAGGAAACTGAGGTAGAGAAGAGTTGAACAATTTGCCCAGGGACACACAGCACATAAATGAGGGTATCAGGATTCAAACTCCACACAGCTCCTGGCTCCCGTTCCAGTATGCTTCTCTCTACTCCACACTAGCCCTCCTAGACCCAACTTTGTGAAAGGGGAGGCTTGGTTGGGGCATTTAATTCAGCCTGAGCTTGAGCCTAGAGGCAGAGAGCTCCCTGGGAGAGCAGCCAGACTACCAGGGGAGTCCCAGGTGTGGATCTTACCTTCACAATAACTTCCATAGCCCTGGAGTTGCTTTTCTTGGCTTCCCCAAAGGACCTGACATTGAAGGAGCAGATCCTCAGGGCCTGGAAGCCGTCCAGGGGGAGCAGCAGCAGCAGCAGCAGCTTCAGGGGGACCCCCAGTCTTCCTGCCATGTTGGGGCCCGAGGTGCAGCTGGGCGAGTCGCTGGCGCTCCGAGCACCGGCAAGTTGTGGTGCAGCCTGCTGCTGTTTGTAGGGTGCAGACAGCAGGAATAACTGGCTTCCTTCCTTCTGCCAGCTTTCACTTCTCTGAGGAATTGAAGGTCACAGGCTGCTTGCCCAGAGGGAATCTCCTGCCTTTTAAGCAGCACTAATTGCGGCTTGTCACTTGTTTTCCACATTAGGAAATCGGTTTAGTGTTACTCCCCAGCCTTCCCCATCCTGGGGGGTAGAGATGACTAAGAGTTAGTGTGGATTCCAGAGGTTCATAGCTGCCTCTCATCTTCCCTGCTCTTGCCACAGCTCCATCTCCACAAGTCCCGTTTCCTTCCTCTTATAGACCTCTGGTGTTCCCAGGATTGTCAGAAATGGCCTGGGTTTTTGGGGAGGGGGTCACCTGGAACCCTCTTGGGGGAACCCAGTGGAGAAGCACCTAGCATCATGACTTTTACATCAGAGGGTTACTGTGGGAAAGCCTAATGGCTTGGGATATCTTACCACTCACCAAATAAGCAAATTCTCAAGCACCTACTATGTCTAAATAGTGAAGTGATCGAATGATGGGCTTCAGGAAGACTCATTTTCCTGAGTTCACATCCTGCCTCAGAAACTTACTAGTTGTGTGACCCTGGGCAAGTCACTCAGTCCTGATTGCCTCAGTTTCCTCATCTGTAAAATGAGCTGGAGAAGGAAATGGCAAAGCACTCCAGTATCTCTGCCAAGAAAATATCAAATGGACATGATGGACATGATTGAAAAGAGATGTGCCAACCATTGTGCCAAACAGTTGTGATTATATATTTTTTACATATAGTTTAACATATTTAACATGTATTAGATTACCTGCCGTCTAGGGGAAGGGGAGGAAATTAGAAACACAAAGGCTTTGCAAGGGTCAGTGTTGAAATATTACCCATGAGTATGTTTTGTAAACAAAAAGATTTAATAATTTAAAAAAAGTTGTGGTTGCTGTTCATCCTTAGTTCTCCAAAGGGACCAAAGGGAGCGAGGGGGGTGGGGGGGGGGGAGGATGTCTTGACTTGCAAGTGAATTGGACTTAAATGAGGCCGGCTGTGCAAAACCATCAGCCCCAGTCTTTCCTCCAGGGGATAAAAAGAAAGGCAAAAAGACTGTCTTAACGAGTTCACTGTCTAAAAGGGAGACAATTTGTTGAGACAAATTGTAGATTGGATAAATTGGAGATAATTAGGGAAGGAAGAAATTACCATTAAGGGGGTTGGGAAAGGTTTCCTGTAGAAGGTGGGGTTTGAAGGAAGCTGGGAAGCCAGGAGGCAGAGTGGAAAAGGGAGAGCATTCAGGTCTGGGGACCACCTGGTGGGAAAGTATGGAGGCAGGAGGAGGGTCTTGTGTAAGAAACTGCCAGGAGATCCAATTACAGAGTACATGGCGGGGACTGGGGGCAAGAAAACTGAAAATGTAACCAGATTGTAAAGGATTTTGAATGGAGCATTTTACACTTGCTATTGTTGGAGGGAGACACTTGATTTTATTGACTTGGTGGTCTGGTGCCATAGTCAACTGTGCATTAGGAAAATCTCTTTGGCAGTTGAGTGTGGTTGGACTGGAGTCCAACTTGTGACAGGTAGACTAACCAGCAGGCGATTGCAATGGTCCATGTGTGAGATGATGAGGGCCTGTACCAAGGTGGTAGCAGTAGCAGAGGAGAGGATCCGGTCATATATTTGTAGGATATTACCAAAGTCAAGTTGACCGCTCTTGGTAACAGACTGAATATGGCCGGGGTAGGGAGGTGGGGAAGTGAAGATCCAGGATAATCCGTAGGCTGTGAATTAGAAGAACTAGGAGGCAGTGGTCCCCTGGGTGATGATAGAAAAGGGAAGACTTAGGGAGAAAGGTAACGAGTTCATTTGGACATGTGGGGTGGAAGATATCTGTGGACTACAGCAAGCAGGAATGGTGGAAACCACCAGCAGGCTGAGTGAAGGGGGCTAATATGAATGAGCCTGGAAAGGTAGGTGGAGGGTTTTTAATGTCAGCTTGAGTTTATCATTTGATCCTAGAGGCAAAAGAGAGGCAAAGAAGATTTTTGAGCTGTGGAGTGACAGGAGTAGAGATGTGATTAGGAATCTTATTTTGGCAGCCATGTGGAGGAAGATATCGGAGAGAGGAGAGATTGGAAACATGGAGGCTTAGATGATGAGGGCATGAGCTAGGGTGGCGACCATGTGATCAGAGAAAGGGAAGGATGAGAAAAAAACAAAAAGGAATCCAGTGAAGTCTTACAGATTCATTCAAATTGAGGGGACCCCCAGGTCAGAATCTGTGAACAGCTGAAATCTTAAAGAATTTCATAAAAAGAAAACGGTTTTATCTGTAAAGGTGTAGGGCCTTTGGAGTCTGTGGCAGCCTTATCTGTCCACAAAAGGGCCAGGAATATGGCTAAAACATTAGTTCAGTCTCCACCTGCCTTCTAATCTCTCAGCTTGACCCTGTACCTTCTCTTTACCTTCTCACCTACATGGACTAACAGAAGAGATTTAGGGTTTGCAAAAAGGAATGCTGAATTCTCAGAGCTGTTGGATAGTTTTTAGGCAAATCCCTTTTACTTGGTTTTTAGCCTAGCCACCATCAGAGATAAATATTTAGAAGAATATTGACTAATAAACATGGGATCAGTAGACTGATTGAGGGCCTCAAGTAGAAGAGGAGTTCAGAAAAAAAAAATAGATTAAGCCTGAAGGTTTTAACTGCTTGAAATAACCTTGTACCCTGACCTGAAGAACTCAGCCCCTCGGATGATGAATCCTCTAACTGGAGAGATAAAAGGCTTTGCCAACCAAATATCAAAAGGAACCAGAAAGGGAAGGCTTTTCTTCTGGTCCTGGACAAAGACTCTTTCCTGAAATTTCTAGGAAAAACTTCTATCTAGTTATAAGCAAAAAGAGTATGGCAGCACTCTACCCAAGGATTTCCTCTGAGCCCGATTCTGGAGGCAGTAGAGACTAGAGCAGGGATGCACCAGCAGAGAGCAACATAAAACCATTTGAATGTCACAGGAGGCAGTTTATGACATCACGAAAAGATCCCAGAGGCCCCTCAGCTTTGAGGTGTGCATATCCTTCCACCTGACTTCCTTAAATATGCACTCCTCCATACCTCCATGGACCCTGGCCATATGTGTAGCCTATCGGTGTTCTCCATATCGTGTTCTCTCTGGGTGGCTACTTTCCCCACTCGTGCCATATGTATTTGTGGGAGAGTTCCTAGGTTTATGGGGGATATATTTTATTCCTACTTTTTCTCCTGTGTCAATTCATTATAAGCATTTGCTTTGAATCTAATAATTGTTGTCTTCTGGTTAACTATTAAGAGTAACCCACCGGTGGGGGGCTTTTGAACTCTAGTGTCTTAGAGGATGTAAATAAACACAATATATCTGAAATTATATACATTGTTTAAATATATTCTAAAACTAGGGTAGTTATCTGCTAGGGAACCTGCCCTACAAGTTGGAGGCTCCCTCCGGTTGCTACATTTGGTATACATTTGAATATACATTGTATTAACAATGTATTGCCAAATAGAACCTGGCTAGGATGGTATTATAGACCTACTTTATACTCACAAACAGAATTTGACAGTTGGAACAGTTTGCATCCTAGTCCAGTCCCTACATAAAGAATCCCCACTAACAAATGGGCATTGAGCCTGTGCCAAGGAGTGGGGACCCACCCCCTGTCTTGTCAACCTGTTCTGCTCCTGGATACCTCTGAATACTAGGATGTTTTTTCTTTACATCAAGTTTTAAATGTGTCTCTTTGAATTGACTACTTTTTTCTAGGTTTTTTTTTTCTACTGGGGTCCAAACAAAACAATTGTAATCCTTCCTCCATATGACAGCCCCTCAAATATTTGAAGACAGATGAATCTTATCGTCTCCGGGCTATAACTTGCCCCACTTTCTTCAAACAGCTTTTACATGACCGGAATCAAGACTCTCCCCCCATTCTGACCGACTTCCTCTAGACTCTCTGAGCCAGCTCATCAATGTTTTTCTTAAAATGTGGCCCCCCGAGCTAAGTATGGAATCAGCCCTTTCATTATGTGCCATTGGATGCTGACAAGAGTTCATTCAACAGATCAAATGTAATCCATGAAATTGGTTTAAACCAGATTTGGGGGGGGGGGAAGTGTGGTACAATGGAGAGAGCTCTGGTTTGGACTCAGATAACATGCCACATGTAAGATGGCAGCCATCATGACTGTTTTCTGGTCCTCATTTATAATTTGAGGGGTGAGAGTAGAAAACCTCAAAGGTCTCTTCCAGTTTATCATCCAAGTAAACCCTTTCACTGAATCATAAAATCTCCAAAGTGAAAAGAACTTCAAAAGATGTTTTATTTTCTTAATGTCTATCTCCTGTTCATGGCCGTCCATACTCTGCCTGTGGCTCTCCAGACCTGGGGAAATCACAATCTCCTGAGCCAGCTCATTTCACTTTGGAATAGCTCTATGAATGGATTTCCATCTATCACTCATAGTTCTGCCTTCCGAGACCAAACAGCTAGGTTGTACAATGGGTTGAGCAATGGATCTGAAGTCAGGAAAAGCTGAATTCAAATTCAGCTTCAGACAATAATACTTCCCCCGATCAAGTCACTTAGCTTCTGTTTGCCTCAGTTGCCTCATTTGTTTAGGGATAAAAATAGCACTTGCCTTCCAGAGTTGTTTTGAGGATGCAATGCAGAGTTGTTTTGAGTTAATGCAATGCCTGGCATGTTAGTTAGTTAGTTAATTAGTTAGTTAGTTAGTTAGTTAGTTTAATAATAAAGTCTTATAGTCATTCTATCCTTTTGGACAAAGTTGCTGGGTTCAGGCTAAAAATTCAACTGATGCTCACTTTGTATCATGGTCCCAGGCTTTTCATTCTGCTCGTCCCCTTTCTCCAGACTCACTCAATTTTGTCAACTTCTTTCTAGAATGGGCTGCCCATCACTTCATGTGACAGTCTTGATATGGGCTACCTGGGATACATCAGGACTGCTCTCTCCCTCCTCTGGACACCCATTTCTTTCTTTCTTTCTTTCTTTCTTTCTTTCTTTCTTTCTTTCTTTCTTTCTTTCTTTCTTTCTTTCTTTCTTTCTTTCTTTCTTTCTTTCTTTCTTTCTTTCTTTCTTTCTTTCTTTCTCTTCTTTCTTTCTTTTTCTTTCTTTCTCTTTCTTTCTCTCTTTCTCTCTCTCTCTTTCTTTCTTTCTTTCTTTCTTTCTCTCTCTCTCTTTCTTTCTCTTTCTTTCTTTCTCTTTCTTTCTTTCTTTTTCTTTCTTTCTCTTTCTTTCTCTCTCTCTCTCTTTCTTTCTTTCTTTCTTTCTTTCTTTCTATAGCTGTTCATTTACAAGACATATGCATGGGTAATTTTTCACCATCGACAATTGCAAAACCTTTTGTTCCAGTTCTTCCCCTCCTTCCCCCATCCCCTCCCCAGACGGCAGGCTGACCAATACATGCCAAACGTGTCAAAGCACAAGTTAAATACAATATTTGTATACATGGGACACCTATTTCTTTAGTCTTTTGAGCTGCCATTCCACATTTTGGAGCTTATGATGGGGTGGTAGTTCACCAAGAACTTCTAAATCTTTTCTCTCATAAACTTTTGTCCAACTACATTTCCTCCATACATTATGCCATAGATTGGTTTTTGGATGTTGTTGAGGCAATCCGGGTTAAATTACTTGCCAAGAGTCACATAGCTAGGAAGTGGCAAGTGTCTGAGGCTGGATTTGAACTGAGGTCCTTCTGATTCCAGAGCCAGTGCTTGCTATATCCCCTGCAACACCAAGCTGCCCCCTACAGATTATTTTTTTTTTAATCCATGTAGGATTTTAGATTTCTCCTTAATAGATTTCAATGATTAGAATCAGCCTAGCATTTATCTTTTGGGATCCTACCTCTATTACCTATCCCTCTTGGTTCTGTATCACCCAAAAATTGTATTTGTGTACACCTTCCTCTAAGCAATTGATAACAACACTGAGCACCCCAGGGAAAGACTGGATCCCTGGGGCATCCACTAGAGACCTCCATCTAAGATGCTCTCTCTTCATTAATCATCACTCTTCAAGCCTGCTTCTTTAGCCACTTATATTTCTACCTACTGCACTAATATATAGACCCCATTTTTCTATCTTTAAGGATGCTTTGTCAGGTTTGTTTATGGCACCTACCAGACTACTAGGCCATCGAAAAAGAAAATAAGTTTTGTCTGGTTTGACCTAATGTATGAAACCATGTTGGTTTGTAGAGGTCACTGCGTCCTTTCGATTTTCTCCAAGCATCTTCTTTATCCCTTTAGGTGCTAGAATTTTGCCAAGAGTCAGAGTCAAGAAGATCATTATTGTATAGTTAAAAAAAATCTTCTCTTTTTCCTATTTTTCTACTTAGTGTGAGTTGAATTTGGTCATGTATCACCCTTACCTTTGTGATCCTAACCTTGGCCAAGAGGTAGCTGGGATTCTAGGTAAAGATTTTGAGATAAAGAATATAGGACAGCTAGGTAATGTAGTGGATAGAGTACCAGCCCTGAAGTCAGAAGGACCTGAGTTCAAATTTGGCTTCAGACACTTAACACTTCCTGGCCGTGTGACCTTGGGCAAGTCACTTAACCCCAATTGACTCAGCAAAAAAAAAAAGGAATAAATGTTCTGGAGTGTGTGTGTGTGTGTGTGTGTGTGTGTGTGTGTGAAGTAGGAGATTATGATATGACAGATGTAAATGGCCCCAAGAACCAGGTATATTATTTTCCACCCTTTCCCCAGAATCCTCTAGTCTCTGCCATTGATTCAAGCCCCAATGATTGTTTTCCCTCAGTTTTAAGAGGGTCCCTGTACCCCAGTCCCATTTAACCACTAAATAGATTAGCTTTCACAAAGACAAGTTTACTTCATGGGTAGAGCAAGAACAAACATGTAAACATCCTCCCCCAATATCCAAGGAGTGCAATTCCCTCCCTCCCTGCCCTGAATCTTTGGGGAGGGATGGAGAATTAGGTTCACAGATTAGCTCAAATCCTACCATTTATAGTCCCACCGGGTTCTGAGTCCAAAGCCACCTGGGTCTGTATGTTCCCCCATGGAAAGCCATGGAAGCTTTGAAGGACTTGTGCCGTCCATTTCTTGAACGCAAGTGAAATTCTGCATCGATGAAATTTATCACCTGGTTGTTAGAAGTGCTGAGAGGATCATAGCTAGCCAGACCTCTATTAAGCGCTTAAAATCCCCCTCTACCAAGCAAATGAGGCACTAGAGAGACAAGAAAGCATCATCCCCCACCCTCAAAGGCTTTTATTCTGAAGCAATTCCAGTTGGGATTGAGAAGTGAGAAAGATGTGGCTCCATCCTTTAGAGGGGCTGGCTTATCTGTGGGCTGGGATGTGTATTATCGGCAGCCTCTTCTCAGGGTTCTAGGGAGGGGGTGACAGGATAACCATCTCTAAGCACCGTTTCCACCTGTCTTTCCAAAGCCAGAAAAATGAGCCTCACTAGGGACAGCTGGTAAAAAGCAGGAGGGTTTACCATCCATTCCATCTTACTGTCACCAAATTAGCCCAGAAATCCCGAACTGCAGGGGGTCTCTGAGCCTAGCTGGCACCAGGCTAGACCACTTGTCCTTCCATGACTGAAATAGAGCAGATCAAATCTTTGTGGAGCCTTTGGCCCACAATTTTGGCAATATGGAGCTGATCCCACCAATGAAGAGGGCTACCGGATTTTGTTCTTTTTGTTCTTGTCAGGTGGAGATCTACATCTCTTCTGAACAAATCTCAGTGGCCAAGATTTGGAGATAGGAGTGAACTCAGGTTCCCAGCCCTGAGACCTTGGATCCTGGCAGTCATGCCCTTTGATCCAGGAAAGCCACTTTCTGCATGGTGGAGTGAAGGTGCTTCTGTCTGTCATTTAAAAATGGTAATGAATTCATCCATTCATTTACATGTTCCTTTATTTAAAGCAAAGAATAGGGAAAAAACATAGGTGGAGTCCAAAGGGCTAAGAAAGTTGGGGAGAGGGAGAGATAACTTTTAGCCTAGAAGAAGTCTTTCTACTGGTCCACGTCAAACTCCATGATATGTATCTGTGCCTTTCCCCCATGATGTTCCCTGCTCTATATTGTAAATTCATGTAGAAATTGTCTTATCTGCTCCTCACTTTCCAATGGACTGCATGAGTTAGGTGCATGTTACTTTGTTAGATCATTTCTTCTTCTTTTTCCCTGAGGCAATTGGGGGTAAGTGACTTGCCCAGGGTCACACAGCTAGGAAATGTTAAGTGTTTGAAACTAGATTTGAACTCAGGTCCTCCTGACTTCAGGGCTGGTGTTCTACCACTGCACCATCTAGCTGCCCCTGCTAAATCATTTCCTTTCTAACCTGTTGTTATAGTCTCCCTATTAACCCCCTACCTCAAGTCTTCCATCCCTCCTCACTTTCTATAACAATCCAGCTTCTACATGATTGCTAACACGATAGTTTTAAGCACAGAATATAGAGATGTGAGATTTTGGAAATGTTTGACCAATATCTCCTTTTACCCTCACAAGCATCCTAGAAGGGAAGATTTAACATTATTATCATTTTCCAGAAGTCTTCTCAAAACATGGCACAGCTGTGAGTAATGGACCACCTCTATTTCTGAGGAACTGCAGTTGGAGGATCAGCCAAAGAGTGACGGAAAACCATGGAACGGAGTGGGAAAAAACAAGAAATATGACCAAAAGGAAAGTAATGCAAATGAAATGATGAGAATTGCTAGACTAGAGATATGTATGACCAAAAAGATAAAATGTCCACTTACAAGTGGAGGGATGACCAATCACAGGATCAATGATTACTAACTGAAGGAAACTTTAGAGTCCAACTGTCTCATTTTACGTATGAGGTAACTGAGGCTGACTGCAATTTAGTGACTTGATCGGGGTTCTATAGTATTTGGGGCTGGATTTGAACTCAGCTCTTTCTAACTCCATATTCAGTACTCTACAGTTGCCTAACCTATTGATTGAGTTCATCATGTCTATATTCAGTAGCTCCCTATTACCTATAAGATTAAATATAATCTCCTCTGGTATCTAAAGCCATTTGTAACCTGGATCAGCTTACCTTTCCAGCCTTATAACACATTATAGTACATTATAAACTCTACTGTCCAATCAAGCCTGTTTTCTTGCTGGTCTTTGTATACAATGCTTCATCTCCCACTTCCATGACTGTGTACTTGTAATGCTCTCCTGCCTAGCTTCAGTTTCTCAGATTCTAGTTGCCACCAGCATTTAGCTCAAGCCCCACTTCCTACATGAAGCCTTTCTTTTTTTCTTTAAAATTTTTTTGGGTCATTTTTATTTAAAGTTTTGAGTTCCAAATTCTGTCCCTCCCTTTTTCCTTTCCCCCTCCCTGAAATTATAAACAATCAGATATAAGTCATATATGTGAATTATGAAAACATTTCTATATTTGTTATTTTGTACAAAAAGATATTGGTTCAGCCTAACCATGAGCAATTATTATTTTTCCAATTGTTTATATCTGACTTTGTGTGAAAAGTGTTTTATTTATTTATGTTTAAAATAATAGCTTTTTATTTTCAAAATACATGCAATGATAGTTTTCAACATTCACCCTTGCAAAACCTTGTCCCTCTCTTCCCCTACTCCCTCCCCAGCAAGTAATCCAATATATGTTAAACATGTACAATTCTATATATATTTCCACATTTATCATGTTGCACACAAAAAAATCAGATCAAAAAGGGGGGGATGTGAGAAAAAAAAAAAACAAAGCAAGCAAACAACAACAACAACAAAAAAGTAAAAACAAACAATGTTGTAATCCTCAATCAGTCCTGATCTCTTTCTGGATTTAGATGGCTCTCTGCATCACAACTCTAATGGAATCGACCTGAATCAATTAATTGTTGAAAAGAGCCACTTCTATAAGAATTAATCATCACATAATCTTGTTGCTGAATACAGTGTTCTATTAATTCTACTTACTTCACTTAGCATCAGTTCATGTAAGTTTCTCCAGGTCTCTCTGAAATCATCCTGCTGATCATTTCTTACAGAACAATAATATTCCATAATATTCATATAGCACAATTTATTCAGCCATTCTCCAATTGATGCATATCCACTCAGTTTCCAGTTTCTTGCCACTACAAAAAAAGGCTGCTATAAACATTTTTGCACGTGTGGTTCCTTTTCCCTTTTCCAGTAGAGACACTGCTGGATCAAAAGGTATGTACAGTTTGACAGCCCTTTGGGCACAGTTTCAAATTGCTCTCCAGAATTATTGGACCAGTTCATAACTCCACTACTATGTATTAGTGTCCCAGTTTTTCCACATCTCCTTCAACATTTATCATTACCTTTTCTTGTCTGTCATCTTAGCCAATTTGAGAGGAGTGTAGCAGTACCTCAGAGTTGTTTTAATTTGCTTTTTTCTGATCAACATAGATTTAGAGTATTTTTTCATATGGCTAGAAATGGTTTTAATTTCTTCATCTTAAAAAGTATCTGTTCATATCCTTTGACCATTCATCAACTGGAGAATGAATTGTATTTTTATAAATTTGAGGCCTTTATCAAAACCCTTGGATGTAAAGATTTTTTTTCCAAGTTTTCTGCTTCCCTTCTAATGTTGGCTGCATTGGTTTTGTTTGTTCAAAACCTTTTTAGTTTAATATAATCAAAATTATCCATTTTGCATTTCATACTGTGCTCTTCTTCTTTGGCAACAAATTTTTTCCTTCTCCATAAATCTGAGAGATAGACTATCCTTTGTTCCTCTAATTTGCTTATAATATCACTCTTTATGCCTAAATCATGAACCATTTCGACCTTATTTTGGTGTATGGTGTTAGGTGTGGGTCATTGCCTAATTTCTTGCCATACTAGTTTCCAATTTTTTCAGCAGTTTTTGTCAAATAGTGAGCTCTTATCCCAGAAGCTAGGGTTTTTGAGTTTACCAAACACTAGATTACCATAGTAATTGACTATTTGTCCTGTAAACCTAATCTATTCCACTGATTGACTACTTAGCCAGTACCAAATAGTTTTGATGACCATGCTTTATAATATAGTTTTAGGTCTACTATAGCTACGCCACCTTCATTTGCATTTTTCCCATTAATTTCATCAAAATTCTTGACCTTTTGTTCTTCCAGATGAACTTTGTTATTTATTTATTTATTTATTAGCTCTATAAAGTAGTTTTCTGGCAGTTTGATTGGCATGGCAATGAATAAATAGATGAATTTTGGAAGAATTGTCATTTTTTTTAATGTTAGCTCAGCTTACCCATCAGCACTTGATATTTTTCCAATCATTTAGATCTGATTTTATTTGTGTACAAAATGTTTTGTAATTGTGTTCATATAGTTTCTGATTTTGCCTTGGCAGTTAGACTCCCAAATAATTTATATTATCTACAGTTATTTTATTTTATTTATTTATTTTGCTAAGGCATTGGGGTTAAGTGATTTGCCCAGGGTCACACAACTAGGAAGTGTTAGGTGTCTGAGATCAGATTTGAACTCAGGTCCTCCTGACTTCAGGGCTGGTGCTCTATCCACTCCGTCACCTAGCTGCCCCATCTACAGTTATTTTAAATGGAATTTCTCTTTGTATTTCTTGCTCTTGGACTTTGTTGGTAATATATAAAAATGCTGATGATTTATGTGGATTTATTTTGTATTCTGCAAGTTTGTTAAAGTTGTAGATTATTTCTAATAGCTTTTTAGTAGATTTTCTGGGGTTCTCTAAGTATACCATCATATTATCTGCAAAGAATGATAATTTGGTTTTCCCATTACCAACTCTAATTCCTTTAATTTATTTTTCTTCTCTTATTGGAAAAGCTAACATTTCTAATACAATATTGAATAGTAACAGTGATAGTGGGTAACCTTGTTTCACCCCTGATCTTATTGGAAATGCTTCTAGAATATCCCTATTACATATGATGCTTGTTGATGGTTTTAGATAAATGCTACTGATCATTTTAAGGAAAACTCCATTTATTCCTATGCTCTCTAGAGTTTTTTAATAGGGTGTAGAATGTTGTCAAATGCTTTTTCTGCATATTTTGAAATAATCATATGTTTACTGTTAGTGTGGATAGTCATATAGTCAATTATGCTAATAGTTTTCCTAATATTGAACCAGCCCTGCATTCCTGATGCAAATCCTACTTGGTCATGGTGTATGTTCCTGGGGTAACTTGCTGAAATCACTTTACTAATATTTTATTTAAAATTTTTGCATCAATATTCATTAGGGAAATTGATCTATAATTTTCTTTCTCTATTTTGACCCTACCTGGTTTAGGCATCAGCACCATATTTATGTCAAAAAAGAAATTTGGTAAGATTCCTTCTTTCTCTATTTCTCCAAATAGTTTGCACAGTATTAGAATGAATTGTTCTTGAAATGTTTAAATGGAGAATTTTTCTTAGGGAGTTCATTAATAGCTTGTTCAATTTATTTTTCT
This sequence comes from Sminthopsis crassicaudata, assembly GCF_048593235.1. Taxonomy (NCBI): domain Eukaryota; kingdom Metazoa; phylum Chordata; class Mammalia; order Dasyuromorphia; family Dasyuridae; genus Sminthopsis; species Sminthopsis crassicaudata. The sequence continues at coordinate 738,006,175 of NC_133617.1, read as the reverse complement.
AAAATGGAACCATTTAAATAATTTATTTCCTTCTCTGTTAATCTGGGCAATCTATATTTTTGTAAGTATTAATCCATTTCACATAGATTATCAGATTTATTGGCATACAACTGAGCAGCATAACTCCTAATTATTGCTTAATTTCTCTTCATTGGTGAAAAGTTCACCCTTTTCATTTTGCAATTTGATTTTCTTCTTTCCTTTTTCTAATCAAAACAAATATTTATGTTTTGTTTTGTTTCCATAAAGTCAACTCTTAGTTTTGTTTATTAATTCAATGGTTTCTTAATTTCAATTTTATGAATCTCTTTTACTTTAAGAATTTCAAATTTAATATTGGAGGTTTTAAATTTGTTCTTTTTCTAGCTTTTTTAGTTGCAAGCCCAATTCATTGACCTCTTTATTTTATGCAAGTAAGCATCTAGACATATAAAATTGCCCAATAAAGGGTAATAAAGTGGTAATAAAACCACTTTGGCTGCATCCCACAAATTTTGGTATGTTGTTTCATTATTGTCATTCTCTTGGATGAAATTATTTATTATTTCTCTAATTTATTGTTTCACCCACTTGTTCTTTAGCATTAGATTATTTAGTATGAAAAGTGTTTTAAAGTTGTGTTCATATAGTTTCTGGGTTATTTTAAATGGAATTTCTCTTTCTATCTTTTGCTGCTGGAATTATGTAATATGTAGAAATTCTGATGACAATTACAGGAAGCCTCTTGAAAGCTCTCTTGATAAACAGTGCCCCTTCCAATAATTACCTTGAATTTACTTTGAATATATTTCTAAATGTACTTATTATCCTCCACACTCCTTACTTCCTCTCTCTGTCTTCCCCCATTTGGCAGCATGTAAGCCCTTAAAAGGGTTTCCTTGAAAGGAAGAATCATTTAATTTTAGTCTTGGTATATCTAACTGCCAGCAGGGTTTGCACAGAGTCAGTATTCCTAATCCCTGATGGATTGAGAAATATTTCCCTAGAATAGATGCTAATAATAAATGTTACTCAATCGATCGACCGATTAAAGGAATAAAGCATCTTTCCTGAGTTTGGAGAAGCTCCAATTCCTTACATTGTGTTCGTAATAAGAAATCGGGTCAGGTTATAAAATAATGAAAACTCTTCAAGAGTTTGGATTATATTGGCAGCCTGGGTCAGCAGGTAGAGAGATGGTCTCAAAGCCGGGAAGACCTGGCTTCACATTCTGCCTCTGGAACACACTGATCAAGTGACCTTGTACAAATTGCTTAACCTCTTAGAGTGTAGGTTGTAGAGAAAGTACTAAATTGCATTGGTGGAGGGAGTTCCCCCATCTGGGAGTTCTCTATTCTAATCAAGTCTTTATCAGACAGATGAGATTGTATACTCTTTCTTGAACAAATAATGTAATTGGTGAAAATACTAACTGGTCTAGAATGAAACAGGAGAAGGATAGAAAACATGCTGGTTTGCCTTTAGGGAAATGATCTCTAAACAATCTCAAGTGCTTCTTGTCTCCTTAAAAACAACAATCTTCTAGTGACATGTACAGCTGTGAGTTATAGATCATCACAATTTCTGAAGAACAGCAGCTGAAGATCAGCCAAAGGGCAATGCAGAAACCCAGGATAGGGTGAGGGAACTGAGAAATATGACAAAAAGGGAACCTCTGTAAGTGAAGGTGCTATGTATATCACTAGATCGGATCTATAATGGATACAAAAGATGAGGTGACCAAGTAGAAAGTAGAAGGATGACTGATCAATTAAAGGATCAGAGATTAATGATTAGAAGGGACCTTAGAGTCCAACTGTTTCAATTTATGGATGAGGAAACTGAGGCACATAGATTAAGTGCTTTTCCCATAGCTCATAGCTATTAAATGTCTGAGGTAAGATTTGATTTTAAGTCTTCCTGATTCTGTGGTCCTGCTTGCAATCCCCTATTCTTCTATCCTATCTCTGAGGGCCAATTGGTATCTAAGATAGTTCAGGGGAATGGGAAAAAAGCTTTCAGCATGCTGTAGTGGACAAATATGAAGGCATGAACAAGTGTGGTCCAGTGTAGACTGCGATGGATGGGCGGTAATCTGAAAATTGGAGGGGGCACCCATATTGGGAAGATCCAAGATCCATCATAGTACCCACAATTAATCTTTGCACTGGCAACTCATCTAATTGGAAGTTAGAATATTGGCCAACAGTTGATGACCAGTTGATGTGCAACAAGAATGATGATAATAATAACAACTAAGGTTTATGTTATGTTTTAAGACTTGCAAAGTATTTTAGAAACATCTTCTTATTTCAGTCTGTCGGGTAGGAACTCAAGGTGCCTATATCCCCATTTTCCAGATGAGGCTTCTGAGGCTCAGAAAGGTTAAGTAGAGAAAGCCATTTCTTACTGTATAACTTTGGATAGGTCACTTGGGCTTAGAGATTTAATTAGAAGGGGTCTTAAAGGTCATCGAATCTAGTACTCTCATATTACAGATAAAGAAACAGAGGCAGAAAATTGTCAAATGACTTGCCTAATGTCACCTGGCTAGTAATTGTCTTAGAACCTAGACTTTTTGTCTTCAAACTGAGTGTTCTCTCCACTGTGTTATGCTTGGTTTAAGTTTCCTTAGGAATGGTGAGATGAGGGCCTTAGATCTGTTGGTTTCTAAGGTCCCTTCCAATTGTGAATCTATGATGTTGCCACTGGGTCAGAGATAGAAGTTGAAGCAGGCTTTTCAGGTCCAAGACCAGCACCATATTTACTACATGCTATTTGAAGCTATCAAGCACTAGAGAGATAAAGGTTAACCAAAACAAAATAAAACAAAACAAAAATCCCACTATATCACCAAAAGATAGTCCCTGACCTCAGATTCCTTCTTTCTAATGAGGGGAGACAACATGTCCTTGGATGATTCAAGGTGATTTGAATGGGGAGAGAAAATTGGCCACTGGAAGAATCAAGGAAGGATTCCAGAAGGAGATGGCACTGTGGCTAAGGCCTGAAAGAAGAGCTGGACTCTGAGAGGTACAGATAAGGAGGGGACATATTTCAGGGATAAAGAAAAAGTCAAAGGTCCCAGCATAAATTGGTTTTCACTGGGGGTTTCTGAGAAGTCAGAGACTAGAACAAAGATGGCTTCAGGGCTTTGCCTAGCTGAGTGGCACCTAGGGTATACTGGGAAGAAGAGACCCATTTCCTACTTTTTAATGTTTTGGAGCACAAGGAATATCTAAATCACAAGTATTGTGTTGCAAAAGTTCCTTCTCCTTTTCTCTCCCCAATAAAGTCTATGGAAGAAAGCTCACTTGACTGGAATCCTATCATTTGATAGGAGGATAGGGATCCTGATCCTGATTCTACCCAATTTTAAGAACTTAATTTAAGAAATTAATATCTCTGTGTCTCAATTTCCTCATTTGTAAAAATGAGAGGAGTTAGACTAGATGTAGTTGCTCCTGATTTGGTTGAATTTGACACCAAAAAGTCTGTTCAGATTTTGACTCAGCTACTTCTTATTGTTTAGTCATTTTTCAGTTCACATTCAACTCTTCTTGACTCATTTGGGTTTTGTCTGTTTCACCAGTGCTGAGTACAATGCCCAGCACATAGTAGGGACTTAATAAATGCTCATTTTACAGAATTGAAGTGATGGAGCTGGAATAGATGATATAGATGGAATAGATAGGTCTTTTCCAGTTCTGACATTTATTGTTTGGAGCATTTTTCATGGAAACTGTCTAGAGTTTGTTCCTGAGCTAAGCCACCAAGAGATTAACCCACAATGCCTCTAACGTACAGGACCCTTCCAACTGGGGACATCAAGAACCAGCCATTATCCCTTTAATAGTAGTCTGCTATCTGTCAATAAAAAGGAAACCACCAACAGCTGCAGTGGCAGTCAGCACCCAGCAAGAATGGCTTGAGGAGGCCCCCTCCCTCTTCAGGGCATTAGACCAAAGGACATTGTTCATAAAAGACAACTGGGTCTGTGTGGAATTAACTGAGTAAAAACACTCTCATGGGAATATAGCCTTAAACTATACCTTAATTTCTATTTGAGAATTTATAATAACAAATAGAGCTAAAGCTAAAAAGTTGCAGGTGTTCCTCCCCTCCTGTTTCCCACCACCTCTTAATTAGCATTTAAGTACCTCTTTTAAAGTGTGTGGCTCAGAAATGGTGAGGGGTCACCATTTTTAAAAAAAGCTGGAGAGATCTCTAGGAGCAAAACAAAAGTTTATTGTACGTTCTGGTGAGATCGGGAGTCCCACCTGTGGAGCAGGCAATCGAAGGGAGGAGGCACCTTTCAGGATAGGTTTGACATTTAAATCCCTAAAGCAAATACCCCTCCTACCACTGACCCTCATCCTTATTGGCTGAGGGTCTCACATTCTAAACACAGAAACTACCCAAGAAATTAAACTTGGCCAATAAGTACATAGTTATCCATATTTGATTGAAATAGGGAGAAAATTAATGTCATGGGAGTATAGCAGGAAAAGGTTGCCCTTGAATCAATGCTGAAAGACTTTCAGGCCTACTCTGAAGTAGATGAAGCCTTACTCGATTTTTTCACAACTGTCCTGAGAGATCTCACCTCATCTCATTCAAAAGGCAAATTGTTCTTTTGTTTCTGGGATAGATGTCCATGTAAGCCTGGACTCCCCCAAACGATAAGAGAAAAGACCAGGGCTGGTGAGATGGGAACCTCCAGGGCTCTGTATTCAGAGTATTTAATCTTTTTGTTTTGCAATTTTTACTTTGCACTCCTTTTACTGACAAATATCTTGTCAAATGGGAGATACCTTTTCTCATGAGTTCGTAATAAGCTCCCCTTAGGTCCTCTGCAAGGAATGAACCCCAAGTTGCCTCTTTTTATAATTGAAACCTTGGCTAGAAACTGGGGCAGCTCTTGATGGGGGTTGGGAGCAGTTTGAGCTGGAATCAGAATAGAAAATCTTGGAAGTGAATGAGTGTCTCTGGGCTAATTTCCAACTCAATAGGATTAGGAATGGTCCAGGACTCAACCAGTCCCACCCAGATAACAGAATGCAAACCACTTTATCTTAATTCTCTGGGGCAGGTCTCTCAGGAGAGAGCTTAGTGATCCCCCCAAAGTCAGAGAGAGAGAAAGAGTTTCAGCGCTCCCCTCGTGACTTGCAGAGGATCTAACATGCCATGGCAAAGAACCTCTCTCTCCCCTCGGCATAAGCTGCAACCCTCTGCCCGCTGAAATGATATTCTCTTTCAGCGTTACTCCATCTTTATCTTTCTATTTCCCTAACAAGACCTTATTCACTTTCTCTGCTAGGATAGGATTTTTCTGCTAAAAACTTTATATTCCTCTTTCAGGACCTTGCCACCAAGGAATTCAGTCTTTCTATTTATGCATAGCAAAGGCTGACTTCCCAATGCCAACAATAAACTTTAATTTTGCCAGTCTAGCTTTTCAGGTTCGTAAAACTTTATGAAGGACCTCTGCACCAACCAAAGGGGTTCTCACAACTCCCTGTCCTATGCTGAATTCTAGGAGAATCGAGGGAACCCTGAACCTCTTCATTTGGCTCCCTGATCGAGAATCGAGGGGAATCCCCTCGATTCTCCGTCAGGGAGCCAAACCTCTTCAGTTTGAACTCAGCAATCCTGGAAGGATTTTAGGTATTGAGATATTATTATTCTCAATTTACATGAAGTTGGGTTTGGAAGGTTACTCTGAGGGATTCCCAGGACTTGCTTCATCATGGGAAACCGTAGTTTCCACTACCTATTATCATCTTCATATTCCTATAATTGAGAGGCTGCCTTAGAATAGGGAAAACCTCAGTTCACACATTCTCTGTGTGACTCACTTGGCCTCTTGCTATCCTAGCAGTTTTCCAAGACCATATGATGAGCATCCAATGTGTTTCCAAAATCTTCATCTCTGTAGACTAAGCCGTAACTGAGCAGTGACCATTTGCCCAATAATCCCTAAAAGGTACAAGTGAAGCTAAGCTTCTTCTTGGTCCATGTCAATAAGTGGTGGGGGATAGTGAAGAAGCCATCCTTTTCAGTGCAAATGAGCTCCCCAAAGCTTCCGTGTCTTTTACAGGGAGAGAATGATTCATTCACATGAAGGGGCTCACCCTCTAAAAAACAAATTGAGTTGTATGCCTCTTGTGATTTGAAAATTAGCTGAACTTTGAGGTTGCAGATAAGGAAACTGAGGCTCATGGAGGTAAGTGCGGTGCACAGGGTTGCACAGAGGATATGGCTCAGAGGCAGATTTCAAACTCAGTCCAGAATTGCTGACTATCGTCTCCACAATTGATTTCCATTAGCTTCCAGACATAGTTCTACCTTAATGGGGAAAACAAAATCTTTATGCCCTTGTGACATTTAGGCAGCTCTTTGCATGGAGCCTCTGTATGTTAAAACCGGTTCAACTGGGTATGAGCTGCTTTGAAAGCAAACCCTTGAAGGGGTATCATGATGTTGTGGAAGGGGCCCTGGTTCTGGAGGTTGGAGCTGCCAGGGTTCCGGGCTTCCTCCTGCCAAGTGAACTCCACTGAGTCACTGAGCTCCGTCTGAGACTTAGTTTCCATATCTGTAAAGTCTTGCTAATAGTACCTGCCTTGCCCACCTCCTACAGCTGTGGGGAAGATCCCATGACCCAATGGATCAGAAATTTGCAAATTGAAATTTGCAAAGTGTTAACTAAGTGCCAGGGCGGGTGGAACTAAAGGGGAAAGTCCCTTCTCGGGTGCAGCTTAACAATGATTTTGCAATTTGCTGATCATTTATCATTTATGTGATGTACCCTGATACTTGGGAGAGCCCAGCCTCAGAGCTGGGGGTTCAAGCACCGTGCATCCTGATTGTGAGTAAGCTGGTTGGCATCTTGGGGTCCTGGGCAGCCCTGTCAGTCATAGACTACTGGTGGAAGTGATTTCTACAATCCCGTTCCGCCATTCTGATGAAATCAGGAATTCAGCCACCCTCCCTCCCCAGATCCCCAAATCAGCCCCCGCCAATGTTTCAGGGGCTTAGGGAGCACTTGTCAGATAAAACTGGTCCCGGAGTACACGCTGGATCTTTCGAAACAGTCCAGCCTCTGCGATGTCACCAGAGTATCGGTCTAGTAGGAAAGAGGGGAAGCTAATAGAGAGGAGAGTTCAGTTTTCAAAGACCTTAGTGACTCCAAAATTGCTTGAATCTCCAGCAGATCTGATTCCTTGGCCAAAACATCCTCACAAGCTACCCTTGGGAGATGGACACCCCTTCGTACATCCTAGACAGAGCCCGGATCTCTGCGTCAGGCCAGAACCCAGGGGTCCAAGAGTCCAAGTCCATCATTTTGCAGGGAAGAAACTGGGGGCACAGGGAGAGCAGGGACCAGGCTGGCGGTGGTGGAGAGGAGTCTCCCTCTTTCCTCTGTAGCACATGGCTCCAGGTCATGCTGACTTAAGGGTCTCCATGCCTCCCTTGTGGGAATATAGAGTGCCAACAAAGGAACAGGAAACATGTGTTCAAGAAAACCCAGTGATCAGAAGTGGGAAGTGTATTTTTTTTAACCTCTTTCTCTGGGAGGTGTTTCCATGGAGACGCCAACGCATCCCCATGTCTTGTGTTCCCTGCATTCATAACCCTGGAGGTCCATTTATTTTTATTGAAACTAGAGTCTGCTCAGAAAATGATACCTGATGCAAATAAACCAGGCCCTCTGTGCCCTGTGCCCCTGAGGGGGGCTCGCCCAGTTCCAGGCACACAAAGGGCACCCTGCTGGTGCTCAGGGACTCCTGGATTGCTCTGCCACAGGAGCTTGGGATAGTCCTAGGAAGCCTTCTAATCTAATCCTCCCATTTCTCAAATGAAAAAATGGAAGCCGGTGGTGTGAGAAATGGATGGGCATTTGGTTTCCACAGTTAAGATAATTAAATTAGAGAAATGAAACTTAGAGAAACTAAGGACGTCAAAGAATAATCGAGGGTGAAGTTATCACTAGAATGTGAGTTCCTTGAGGACAGAGACTGACTTCTGTAATCAGGAGTGATGGTCTGAGATCTGAAATAATTTTTTGTTCTTTGTCCCTAACCCTTCCCCCTTCGAGAATGGAAGCTCCTTGCAGGCAGGGACTAACTACATAAGGAGGGGAGGAGATTCCTGTCATGGGGAATCAGGGAAGGGACTTGTCCTGCATATGGAGTTTCAAAGGTGGGTCTGCTTACGTAGGCCCCCATTCTTGCAAGAACATAAAATAAATCTTTCCTACATTCAGCAGTGAGCCAGTGAAGTTCTCGCTCAGATTTTTGCTTCTTCCAATGGTCACAGAGAGATCTTAGTTGGATTCCCTGATTCCAAAGGGAAAAGAAGGAGCATTTATAGAGCTTCAGATAAACCATGTACATTTATAAATACTACATGTCAGATACCATGTTAAATCGCTTTACAAATATCACATTTGATCTTAGGAGGTAAGTGTTGCTCTCATCTCCATTTTATAGTTGAGGAAACTGAGGAAAACAGAAATTAAGTTACTTGTTCATGATCACACCGAGAGTGTGTCTGATTACAAATTTTACTCAAATATGCTTTACTCCAGGCCTATGGCCCTCTATCCACTGTACGCTCACTCCTTCCTCTGACCCAGTTTGCATCTCTGTCTATGATGTTCCACTCACTACTGAGCTCCAAAAACTCAGAAGAAAGAATAAAATAATCAAGCCTCTGTCTTCTCTTTGATAAATTGGATAGATAAGGAGGCAAGATGCATCATGGGAAGGCCTTTTGGGATCCTTGAATTCAGGTCAGGAGCCAATCAACTGAGCTAATGCAGGTAACTTGGAAAACCTTAAGCTTTCAGGTTCTTGACTTGGAGCTGGTGGATTTAAAAAAAAAACCATATGGGTGGAGCCAAGATGGCGGAGAGGAAACACACGACTCAGTGAACGTCCTCACTCCCTCACAACCAATTAGATAAATTAAGTCTCAAAATTAGCTCAGGACTGATAGATACCACAAGGACTGGAAGCACGACTTACCAGCTGAAGAGAATCTGGAGTTTCAACAGGAAAGGTCAGTTCTCAGGGGAGGAATAAGAAAGACCAGCACAGACGGTGGGGTAGGGGCACACTGCGCCCATTGCGCTGGGAGGGGCTCTGGGATCAGAGAAGCCACTGAGGTAAAGGAATCTGGCACAGGCTGTTAGCTCTTCTCTGCTAATTATTTAGCAGTTCAGAAGAGAAAGCCAAAATATTTTAAAACTCAGATTAGATTTTCCCCGGACCCTGGGGGTGACTCGGCACCAGGGGGTGTGGCCTCAGCTACCTCCTGAGAATAGTTAAGAGACTGACAAGTGGGTGGATACGGCCCAAGGCAACACACACTGCCTAGCTTAGCTGGAGGGAGTGGAACTCAGCTCCAGGAAGTCCCAGAGAAGCGGAACCTTTGAACTAGGGACCGCGGTTTCTGGCAGACACTTCCAGTTTGAGCGCAGGGGCTTCTTACGTCACCTGCTGCAGACACCCACTCCCCACCCGGACACATAGGCTGGGCTTCCTGCAGTCTTCACTATTCTACGCCCTCGAAGCACAGCAGTGCTAATCACCTCTGAGGCACTCCCAGGGAGAGGGTGGGGAACTCTCTCCCAGAGCTCTCTCTTAGCTCAGGCTCAGGAGCCGCTGCATCCATCCCGTCTGGGAGGAAGCTGGTAAAGAAGTAAATAATTTCCTACCCCAGAGACAGACCCCAAAAGATTTTTTTTAAGTATGAGCAAAAAAGCTAGAAAAACTATAGATTCCTTCTATACAGAGAAAGAGCGGGTGTCCAACCCCGAGGAAGTTGACAGCAGAGAATCAGATAACAACCTAAAGGGGAACGATTCCTGCCCCCCATCACATAACTCTCTCCTAGAAGAAGCTCTTAAGAAATTGAGGGAGATCGAAGAAAAATGGGGAAAAGAAAGGGAAGTTATGATAGAGAATAACAATGTCCTGAAATTGGAGTTGGAAAAAATAAAGAATTCACAGGAGATGCAGGGAAACAAAATTAGTGAATTAGAAAAGGTTAAAAAAACACAGGAAAGTAGGATTTCTGAATTGGAAAAGATAAAAAAGTCTCAAGAAAATAGAATTTCTGAATTGGAAAAAGAAAATAATTCTCAAAAAAAAAAATTAGGGAAATGGAAAAAAACTCAATAGAGCAAAATAATTCATTTAAAAACGAAATTGGGCATTTACAAAAAGAACTAAAAACTGTGAAAGAAGAAAATAACTCCTTAAAAGTCAGGATGGAACAAATAGAAATGAATGATTCACAGAGAACCCAAGAATCAGTCAAACAAAACAAAAAAAATGAGAAGCTGGAGAACAACGTCAAATACTTACTGGGAAAATCTATAGACCTGGAAAATAGATCTAGGAGAGATAATCTGCGGATTATTGGACTTCCAGAAAACTATGACCAAAAAAAGAGCCTAGATTCTATTTTACAGGAAATTATCAAAGAGAACTGTCCAGAGATAATAGAAACAGAAGGGAAAGTAGATGTGGAAAGAATTCATCGAACTCCTTCTGAAATAGACCCTAAAAAAAGAACACCACGGAATATTGTGGCTAAGCTGCAGAATTACCACACAAAGGAGAAAATCCTGCAAGCAGCTAGAAAAAAACAATTTAAATACCAAGGTGCCACAATAAGGGTCACCCAAGATCTGGCTGCCTCCACATTAAAAGATAGAAGGGCCTGGAACCTGATATTCCGAAAGGCAAAAGATCAAGGACTGCAACCAAGAATGAACTACCCAGCTAAGTTTAGCATCTTTTTCCATGGAAGAAGATGGTCATTCAATGAAACAGAGGAATTCTATATGTTTCTAAGAAAAAAACCAGACTTAAACAAAAAATTTGATCTACATCCACAAGACTGAAGAGAAACAGAAAAAGGTACACAGAACCCTTGAGAACTGTAACTCTGTTGTGGGTATATAAAAAATACTCAAGGATAATTTGATTTTACTGATATAAAAGAAAAAAAGGGGGGTATGGTAAAGGGAAGGAGGTCGGTTCAGAAAAAGGGGAAGGAGTGATAAAAAGAGGGAAACTACATCCCAGGAAGAGACATAGAAAATACACCATATCTGAGGGAACTTAGTGAGGGGGAGAATCATTGTGTGAATCTTACTCTCATCAGAAGAGGCTCAAAGAGTAAATAATTAACATATTTGTTTTTCAGAGAATTTTCTCTCACCTCATTAAAAGGGGGGAGAGGAAAAGGGGAAAGGAAAAGGAGAATAAGTGAAGGGACTTGGAGGGAGGGGGGAGGGATCCTAAAAAAAAAAAAAAAAAGAGGGAGGGTTGCGCGTCACAAGGGGGGTCTGTAAATTAAATATCGGGGAGGGGGATCAGGGGGGTCAAGGGAAAAAAGTATAATCTGGGGATAATACGATGGCAGGAAATACAGAATTAGTAATTTTAACTGTAAATGTAAATGGGATGAACGATCCCATCAAACGGAGACGGATAGCAGATTGGATCAAAAAGCAGAACCCTACAATATGTTGTCTACAGGAAACACACTTAAAGCAGGGAGATACATACAGAGTAAAGGTAAAAGGTTGGAACAGAGCTTATTATGCTTCAGGTAAAGCCAAAAAAGCAGGGGTAGCTATCCTTATCTCAGATCAAGCAAAAGCAGAAGTAGATCTCGTTAAAAAAGATAAGGAAGGAAACTATATCCTGCTGAAAGGTAGCATAAATAATGAAGCCATATCAATACTAAACATATATGCACCAAGTGGTATAGCATCTAACTTTCTAAAGGAAAAGTTAAGACTCAGTTCTCACTTAGTAATCCTAACAAAGGTTATGGAATATTATTGCTCTGTAAGAAATGACCAGCAGGAGGAATATAGAGAGGCCTGGAGAGACTTAAATCAACTGATGCTGAGTGAAATGAGCAGAACCAGAAGATCACTGTACACTTCAACAACAATGCTGTATGAGGATGTATTCTGATGGAAGTGGAAATCTTCAACATAAAGAAGATCCAACTCACTTCCAGTTGATCAATGATGGACAGAGGTAGCTGCACCCAGAGAAGAAACACTGGGAGGGGAATGAAAATTGTTAGCACTAATATCTGTCTGCCCAGGTTGCATGTACCTTCGGATTCTAATGTTTATTGTGCAACAAGAAAGTGATATTCGCACACATGTATTGTACCTAGACTATATTGTAACACATGTAAAATGTATGGTATTGCCTGTCGTCGGGGGGAGGGAATAGAGGGAGGGGGGGTAAATTGGAAAAATGAATACAAGGGATAATATTATAAAATATATATATATATATAATAAAAAATAAAAAAATATATATAAAAAAAAAACCATATTTTGATCACTATTTCAATGTAATTACTGTTCTGCATTTAAAATCATGATTCTGAGGGGGGCTCCATGAGCATCACCAAGGGGGTCTAGGAAACCAAAAAGAAAGAAGCTCATGAAGTGCTGTGTCTGCTCGCAGTGGGTTCTTCTTAATAAACATTTATTAAATGGCTGACTGACCTGAGAATGGGATATAAAACACAATGGCTCAAAATAAGAGAGAGACAGGAAAGCAGAGCAGGAGGCAGCTATTGGAGGAAGGCAGAAGTTACCACAATCCTTCCCTGTGCAAAAGCCACTACAGGCTTTCCTCTGACCTCCTCCAAGATATTTTGGCACACCCCCACACCCACCAAGGGATGTACATGGCTCTGTTCCTCCCTTCTCTGGTCAGAGAATCTCAGCTGCAATTCAATTCAGTTAGCATTTATGCAGCACTTACTGTATGCCCAGAGAGAGCATTGTAGGATGATTGTCATCTGCATTTGGAGGGGACTTCCCAGTGGTTTTCTATACAGTCCCAGAACAAGTCCAGTCCAGTCCACAGACAGTTACTAAGAGTTGGGGATACAAAAGAGGAAAACAGAATAGGCCCTGCCCTCAAAAAGCTTCTGTTCTTCAAAACACATGGGGACAAAATGCTACTGAAGAGCACTGGCTTTTATACATTCTGATTTCATTCATTCCCACATTTAAAAAATAAGAAAACTGCCCTTTATTCTGTCTACAAGAGAATCCCCAAGGTTCAGTTGGCTCATGTACTTGCTGAGTCATTGAAGGAGATGGCCTCTTGTACACCAGTGGGGCGCTCCCCAGGGGTCCATGTCCCTCAGGCTGGGAAGGGCAGATCAGCTAAGGCAATCAAGTCTTATGGGATTCTGTTCAAGTCTGCACTCCACAACTTCAGACAGAAGGATACAGCTCGGAGAAGGCTGAAGAAACAGGAAGGGGGATGATTTAAGAGATGAAAATAATGTTGTTCAGAAAAAGGCTTAATAAGTCCAAAGGAGAAAATATTGAAGTTATATGTGTGAATATTTGAGATTTTTATATATGTATATATACATATATATACACACACACATATACACATAAATAGTTATATATGTATATATTATATATACCCATCTATAATTATAGATCATTATAATGATGTCCAATTTTAAAAATAAACTATATATATTTTTGGCTGAGGCAACTGGGGTTAAGTGACTTGCCCAGGGTCACACAGCTAGGAAGTGTTAAGTGTCTGAGACCAGATTTGAACTCAGGTCCTCCTGACTTCAGGGCTGGTGCTCTATCCACTGTGCACCTAGCAGCTCCTAAACTATAATACTAAAATATTTTTTCATCATTTGTGTCGAAATGAACCCTCCCCCATTTGCTAGCTATTTGACTATGGGCCTATTTCCCAAGTCTTTCCCTTCTCATTTTTACTTCCCAGTTTTCCTGATTCCTTCATGTTGAGGTTGGGAAGGTGACCCCAAAAGGTTGGGGTCACAGACCGGTATCTCAAAAGAATTTGCAGCCCATCTCCAAGTCAAGGGGCAAAGTTTATTGTAATTGTAACGCCGTTGAAGCGGGCTAAGTTCCAAAAGGAATTAGCTAAAGACCAGAAGCAAGGAGCCACATTTATCTAGTTCTTCATGTTATGGATCTTCCCTTTTTAAGGGCCAGAGGAAGGAGCAAGAAGTGGTCTCTGGAATTTGGTTATCACTGACCAATAGATCATCCCTCTGACAGCAATGACTGAGGAGCGCTCTATTCACTATTGTCTCAGGGGTTTGATTTGTGGGACTATCCTGAGGCTGGAAGAACCGGAATCAGATTCTTAGAACAATGGTATTCTTAGGTTGGGCGTGGGAGACTTTGGGGTCAGAGGTTCCAAAGCCGGAAGACTTTCTGACAGATTGTTAGAACAGAAGCCCCCTAATGTCAGGGGACCTTAAAATGATTGCTGTCTCCCCTTGAAGCTATCTTATATCATTCAAGTCTTAACTAAGTCCCAAAGTCTCAGCTTTTACAAGAAGACTCCATCCTTCTTAATCATATTTCCTTCCCACTAAGACTATCCCTAATTTATCCTGCCTTTATCTTCTGTACCTAGAGTGATTTATTTGCATGTTGCTCCCCCATCAGACTGGGAGTTCTTTGCCAGCAGGGATTTTTTGGCCTTTCAGCCATTTTTTTTTCAGCATTTAGCACAAAGCCTGGCACACAGTAGGTGCTTAATAAATGTTAATTATCTAAATAGTTTTTTTTTTCCCAAATGTCCAATAGGGATAATGATATCTGTAGTATCTGTCTTGTAGGGTTGTTCAGAAGATCAAATGAGATAATTACTTGAATAATTTTGCTGCCACTTTAAGCAGCATGTGGTGGTGGATGTGTAGTCAGAAAGAAACGGGTTCAAATCCCATCTCAAACATGTACAGACTGGGCTTCTTGGAACATATCATGGGATTTCTCTGTTCTGGTCAATAGCCTGCATCTGGTACAATGAATCATTCAGAGTTGGAAGGTTCAGATCAGCACTGTGTGGAGCCAGATAGTACCCCATTGTTTAATTTGCAGGGTGAGGGTTCTACTTTGGAAATCCCCAAACCCTACAAATCAGCGCTTAATTTATTGCTTTGTGGATAATCTTGTTGTTCAGTCATTTCTGATTCTTCGTGACCCCATTTGGAGTTTTCATGGCAATGGTATGCAGTGATTTGCCATTTTCTTTTCTAAATCATTTTACAGATGGGGAAACTGAGATTAAACAGGGTTAAGTCGCTTATGGAGGATCACATAGCTAGAAAGCGTCTGAGGCCAGATTGGAACTCAGGAAGATGAGTCTGCCTGATTCCAAGCCTGATACCCGTGCTCTAACCATTGTGCAACCGAGCTGCCCCTTGTTGATTAGACTTAAATGAATGATGAAATTAAAATTAAAAGTGTGTTTTGCTCACATCCTCCCCCCTTCTCCCCCTCTCCCCACTGTTGTAAACCATTTACCAGTCCCCTACTGATTCAAACAAACAATTTAGTTACCAGAAATAAATTCAAACCACCCACTGGTCAAAATCGTTGCCAATGAATGTGGAAAAAAGTTCAAAACTTAAATGGGTAAAGGAAGTTAAAAGCAGTCAACAAGGAAGTCTCAGGAGATCTTCATGCAAGTTTGCCTCAAAGGCTCCCAGCTGGGTCCCAGATCAATGCACAGGGAGGGAGGGAGAGTTAATCCCAAAGACATCTCTAGGTCTGCATGATAGCCTGCTTGCTCCCCACTGTCTTAGCTGCCACTGATGGATGGGGAGGACATTGGTCAACCCACACCTTCTTAATCCCGTTGGTACCGTGGACAGAACAAGCCTCCCTCCTCCTTTATAAAAGGGAGGATTTGGACTTGATGATCGCTAAAGTTCCTTCTAGCTCTAACTCCATGGTATATGAATGGAAAACATATATCTTGCAGGAAGGAAGCCTCGAAGGAGGCATTCGGTTTTACCCAATGACAAATGCTTTAAAAATATCATTAGATAGAAACTAGAGTGAGATCTTCCCTTCTTTCAGTAAATGATATAATGATGTAAAAGTATAGAGCAGAATGTTACTGGCAAGAGCCAATCTTTTCCCTGTTGGACCTTCATTAAGGATACGCTCGATAGGATATATTCCCTCAAAAATATAATATGGGCTGGTAGTTACTGATGTTCCCTTGATTCACTTTTTTTTATATGAATAATTTCTGAGATTTCCCCCCCCATGTTTATGTATTTTCCCTTCTCCCACCACTACCATCATCACCATCTTCACCATCTTCATCATCACCATCATTTGCAGCTTCAAACCTCAATGCTTCCTTTTTTTTCCCCTAAGGCAATTGGGGTTAAGTGACTTCCCCAGGGTCACATAGCTAGGAAGTATTAAGGGGCCAGATTTGAACTCAGGTCCTCCTAACTTCAGAGCTCTATCCACTATGCCATCTAGCTACCCCCACTGCTTCCCTTTTTAACTGTAGAGTCCAATTCAAACTCAGCCTGGGATTCAAGGCTCCTTATTGTTAGACCTCTTTCTATTCCCCTATACAAATGCTTTGTTTCAGGCAAATACAGTCATGATTCCTCCATACATATCATCCTTTTTCTTGCTAATATATTTTTATTCCTTCTGTTCCTTGCCTGGATGAAAGCATGAAACCATCTGGAATAATTGTCACACACTAGATGCTAGCGTCTAGATACAAAAATTTGAATCTAAGAATGTGAAATTTAATAGGGATAAAATTAAAGCCTTAAACTTGGGTTCAAAAAACTCCCCGTTTTCAAGTACAAGGTCAAGTATTCGTGGTTAATCCAGAATCTGGAAAATATCTGGAAATCATAATAAACCCCTTTTTGCTTTTTCTTACTCTGAGAGTCTGTTGATTGTTTTTGTAGTTGATACTGTCCCACACATTTACCATTCCTGGTATCTATTGTATCTCTTCATTTTGTCTGTTACCTCTTCTCCTAAATAAGCCTACTTTTTGCCAAAGAGAATAGACATTATGAATTCTTCACATGACTGAACTCCAACATTTTGTTCCTAGGTCAATCTCATCATTTGGTGCTAAACCTCAAACACATCATTTGGAACTAGGAATTGCTTTCTTAAATCACATCAGATTATAAGCAAGGGCCAGTCTTGTCTTTATTTTTAAATTTTGGTCCTTCTAAAACTGAGTAATTATGGATTTAAAATGCAATTTGTTTTGCTGGACATACAAGATCTCAGCATTAGAAAGGGTTCAGGCCCATCTCTGAAATATTCTGGTTGGGTAGTTGGGCAAGTCATACAAAACACTCTTTTCCAGTGTGAACTCCCTATTTTAAAAGGTTACAGGACAGTAGCTAATCCTATTTTTCAGAGGAAGATGCTAATAAGGAGCTCTCTACACTGATGAAATCATAGATAAAAAATAAAATAAGTGCTAATGATGAAGTAACAAGAAGTGGGAGAGCAGTTCTAAACGTGAAGAACTCACAAAGGTAGTCTTGTCAGAAGATACCTTTTTTTTTTTGTTCTTCATTTCTTTTTTAATTATTATTATAGCTTTTTATTTACAGGATATATGCATAGGTAATTTTCCAGCATTGACAATTGCAAAACTTTTGTTCCAACTTTTCCCCTCTTTCCCCCCACCCCTTCCCCCTGATGGCAGGTTGACCAATACACATTAAATATGTTAAAGATACCTTTTTGTTGATGTAAAAAAGGTTCGTGAAGGAGATCCAAAAACAATTTAGCAGCAGATTTAGAGTAAAATGGCTTTTTAAAGGGAAAGAAAACAACGGTTCTCCATTAGAGCCATACCACCCATAAATGGAACTATCCGTTATCACAAATGGAGAAATTTAGAATATTGTGGATAAGTTAATTTGTTTTGACAGTTTTACTTTTCAGGGTAAAAGCTTCTTAAAATATGGGCCATATTTCCATAAGGGGACATGCAATTGAATGTGGGAGATATGAAAACTTTGCCAATAGCAAAAGGTCTCTGAATGTATGACATCAAGAATGAATTCAAAATCAAACCCATGAGGAATCAAAGTGTTTCTGGCAGTGCTTGCTCAGGTTGCATTGCATGACTTCACAGCAGCCTTAGTTCTGAATACAGAACATGAACACTTTCCACTGTGCTTGTCTTCATATCATCCAATGCCCACGCAAGGTGCCAGAAACACCTCGGTTCAGACTCAAGACTATTGTATGTGATGAATTGCAGTGTTTTTACTGTACATACATTTTCTGCTTTTACAGAAACATAATCATTTAATTAGGGAAAATAGGGACTTAATATTTTTCTACTGTCTTTCCCCAGCATGTAAGTTTCAAATTAGTATATCTTTGGATTGTGTTGTGTTAGAATATTTGATTTGTAAAATTTCTGTTATCTCCTTCTTTTACAGAAACATAAAGGTTTAAATGCAGCAAGTAAAGATAAATACTCTTGAATAATATTTCTCTCCCATCACGTTGTATGTGTATGTAAGCATGAGTGTCAGTTTTTAAAATTAAGCACAAATGAATACAATCTCATAACTAAAACCAGTATTTTTTTGAGAAATTATTAGCTATATTTATTTCTATTTTAGGACAAAATTTTTCTTGTTATGGATAAGTGGCTAATTTTAGAGAGAAAAGGTAAAAATACTGATGACAATGTGGCAGTCTTCCCTACTAGGTTGTAGTACACCTAAACTGACAAAAAAAATGCCAAATAATTTTTGCAGTATGGATTTACTTCTGATAATGGTGTGGAAAAATCTCTTTAATTTGTAACAAAGTTTTGGATGCAGAGAGCATAAAACTAGCCAAACTAACATGACATCTTAATAACCAAGTATGTAGTTATTGAAATAAAAGAAAGGAATATTTGGAGCAACTTTTAAAATCTTCAAAAAAAAAAAAAAAGAAAAAGAAAAACTGTGTTGTGAGAACTGTGTTACTGTCAATGAAAAATATTTCCTTGCATCTTATGAAACTTCTTATTTAATTGCAAAATCTAAAAAGCCCTATGTGATGAGAGAAGATCTCATGTTACTTGCTGCTATTAAAATGTCAGAAATATTGTTCATAAGGATACGGGTAGGCATAGGGATGAAATTCATAAAAATTTCTTTACCAAATGATACTGTTTCACAAAAGAATTTCTGAAATTAGTAAAAACCAATTCTAGCAGCTCATTACCAGCTACCAAGTTTAAGAGCAGCCTAAAGTTTGCAATTCAATTAAGTGAAACAATTATTATTTTTCTAACATGGCACAGTTGTTACTTTATATAAAATGCTTATAAAGGAAGCATACATGAGGAATTATCTCTTTGGAAGGGCATATCAGATACATATATGTGTGTATATGTATAGATAGACATATCTTTACATCTCTGTCTATATCTCAAAATCAATGAATTTTCCACAAATGAAGATTTATAGTAGGAAAATTGCATTAGTCTATACAGCTAGCACTGGAGCAATGATGGGCAAGAATTCTGGACTTGTAGCAAAATTGAAGCTGGTGGCAATAAAACATCACTTTTACTCACTGGTAATCCATCAGGAGGCACTCCTAGCCAGAAAAAAAATCAGCAGTCAGATGTTATGATTCTCAATACTATCAAAATTATTAACATCACTAAAAGCTGTGCCCTTAAGAGTCATTTGTTTTCAAACCTTTGTAAAGATATGGGTTCTGATTACAAAAGTTTATTATTACATACATACTCTCAAGAGAGTAAAGTTTAAACAGATTATTGAAATTGAGAGATGGTGAAGTTGTTATATTTTTGACTGAATGGAAATCTGATATTATTAGTTTTTTTTTTTTCAGAATGACTTATGACTTTTAGAACTATTATTTGTTGAATATTTTCCAAAAACTCAATGATTTGAACATGTCATTTCAAGGGAAAATTGTAACATTGAAAGTTTTACAATCACAAGTTAACATATGGAAAAATAAGGTGGGAAAATGGTTTTATAATTGAAAATAGCCTTCCCAGAGATTTAATTGTAAGAGATAATTGATCATCTGAAGTGCCTAGAAATACCATTTCAGAAAATTTTCCTTTCAGATTTTGATTCTAAAAAACTAAAAAACCATATTTAATTGAAATAAAAAACACCAGCCATCTGACATTAAAAGTTCAAGAAGAATTTGCTGAGTTATCAAGTGACACAGATTTCAAATTGAAGTTTCCTGGGGAAAAAAAAAAAACATTAAATGAATTTTGGCTTAAGATTTGACAGTTTTTCCAACAATTTCTAAAATGGCCTTAGACATACTTCTGCCATTTTGTATTATGTATTTATGTGAAGTGATGTTTTCAACATTGGTGATTACAAAATTGAAATATTGGAGATGCTCTATGTCCTGCAACATCAAATGTTCCACCAATATTTAATACTTTATGTGAAAATAAAAAAGCACATCCATCTCATGCAAATTTACTTTCATCATTAAGAAACGGCAAGATTATGTGTATATCAAATGTTTTGGTGTTTTGGTTTTAAAATAAATGTCTTGGTGATTTATTATTAGTAAATGTTTGATTTGTCAAAAAAATATATATATTTATATGCCTGGGGTCTTGTAAAAATGTCTCAGGTGAAAGTGGCTGGGATTGGGAAAAGTTTAAGAAGTCCTGACCTGATAAAGTTGATGCACACATTGCTAGAGCTCACTCAGGCTTTGGGAGGCACCTAAAGAAAATGTGGGAGAGGGGGCAGCCAAGTGGAGCAGTGGATAGAGAACCAGCCCTGAAGTCAGGAGAACCTGAGTTTAAATCTGGTCTCAGACTCTTAATACTTCCTAGCTGTGTGACTTTGGGCAAGTTACTTAATCCCAATTGCCTCAAAAAAAAAAAAAAAAAAAAGAAAGAAAGAAAGAAAAAGAAAAAGAAAAAGAAAGAAAGAAAGAAAAGAAAAAAGAAAAGAAAAAAGAAAATGTGGGAGAGAAGAGCTATAGTGAACTGAAGATGTACAGAGTTGTTGGGCAAGATCTGCAAAGTGAGGGATTGTATATCTGCAAAATCTGCACGGTGTACCAGTGCCATGCCAGAAAATTGACCCACATCCATTGGAATTGTCTTAGGAAGGTTCGGAAGATGTCCTAGCAAGACAAGATATCAGACACTGAGGTTCTCTCTCAAGCTGAATTGCCAAGTGTTCACACTCTACTTCGAGTGCATCTCTGACACACTGGCCGTGTTGTTTGAATGCCAGATATATGTTAGCCTATAAGACTATTTCATGGGGAACTCACATAAGGCAAGTGCCCGCATGAAGGTCAGAGGCAATACAAGGGCACTCTCAAGGTCTCTCAGAAGGAATCGATCGCAAGACATAGGAGACCTTGGCACAGGACCATAGGCGTGGAATGCCCTCATCACACAAGGTGCTGAGCAGTACAAGCAAAGCAGAATTACAGTAGCACAAAAGAAAGGGGAGATATTTCCATCTCAAATGTTGAAACAAATTATGTGTCCAACCTGGGATAGAATTTTCCAGCTCCTACTGGATTGTTCAGCCACAGCTGAGTGGCTGTACCATGACTCCACCATCGTGATGCCGTTGGTCCTCAAGGAGGAAGGACAAACTACAACAAGCCGTGATTATTTTACTGTTTACGGACATTCCGTCCCAGCCTCTCTCGGTGTCTCTTTTCCCAGATTTCGAAGTCTCTGCTTGGCAGAGGTTGGAGAGCTCAGTGTGCTCTTGGTCCAGATGCTCTGCAGTGCCCCATAATCAGACCTCATTATGTTTAGACATGTCTTGGCAGCTTCCTGCTCTCCCACATTCTCTGCTACTGCTACCAAAGCCTCTATTTTATTCATTTAATAAAAGGGAAGGGAAAAGAAGAATCTGCGTGATTGATTTAAGGAAACCATATGATACCATTTCGTACCCATAAATCATCTTGATCATGCTTAAATCTCTGTAAGCTTATCTGTCCTTAGGGCATGAAGGACCACTTGGAAGCTCTTTCTGGTTTTGGTTTTTTTTTTTTTTTTTTTTTTTTTCCGTGTAGGGAATAGCTCAACCTCTCACTGGCGTGGAGGATTCATGAAACATTCCCCTTGACCTGTTCCTCAAAGGTTTGGGAAAACAAAGTTCGAAACATCTTTCTTGTTCCTGAAAAGGTTAGATGTTCTTTGGGAAGAGGACTGTCCATGGTTTATGTCATTTTCATTTCTGGGGATTTGGTCCGTCCCTCCCCAGTGCATCCCTGCCCCAACGCCAAACTTGAATTTTCCCCTTGTTTAAAAAAAAAAAAAAAAAAAAAAAAAAAAAAAAAAGCTGGGGCAGGTAGATGGTGCAGTAGTTAGAGTACCAGCCCTGAAGTCAGGAGGAGCCGAGTTCAAATTTGACCTCAGACACTTAACACCTCCTAGCTGTGTGACCCTGGGCAAGTCACTTAACCCCAATTGTCTCAGAAAAAAAAAAAAAAAAGCTATGCAAAGATAACTAATTGAAGAAAAAAAATTCTGATCATATTTGCAACATTTGCTCTCTTAGTTCACCATCTCTTTATTGTGAGGAAGAAGGTATGTTTTTTTTGTTTGTTTGTTTTGTTTTTTAACACAGAACATAAACATTTATTGACTGTCTCATTGGTTCTCTGGGATCATAATTAACTCTTCTGTTATTCAGGGTTCATTATCCTTTGAGGGACCTTCCCAGTCTTGGAAGGGGACCTGAACCTCTGGGACTGGACTTTCAAGCACTCCCAGAGGAAGAGACTGGAGTAAAGAAGCCTTGAAGGTCAACCCAGAGGCTCCTTCTGCTTCTCCCATTCCCCCCCCCCCCCAGACTCCTTCTCTGTGCACCTCTGTGCACCTCTGGGGCCCTGCTCAGCTGGTCTGGAAATGTGAAGAAAGCCCCGGAGAGGTAGGATTTCGTTTATTTTATTTTTTTTTTAGCCTAATTTGGATATTCTTTCCTTAGTCATCCAAAGGACATTTCTCAGAATGGCCACCAGATGGCGAAGCTGCAACACAACCTTGCCCTAAATCCCATGTAGGGAAAAGTCCTTGAATCTACAGAAATATCCCACAATGGAGGAAGCTCTATTTTCAGGAGAGGGAAAGGGAAGGCTAAGGGGAGAAGCAGATTATTTTGCAATAAGAAAAAACGAACCATAGTTTCAATGCCATCTGTTTGGAGGACAAAGCAAGAGCTTCCTGCAGGAAACATGCCGTATCAACTTAATTAAGTCAATACAGGATCAATGAGTAAACATTTATTAAGCTCCTACTATGTTCCAGGAGCTGTGTGAAGCATTGCGATATACAAAAAAGCTGGAATAGTGGCTAGCCTTTGAGGTTCCCAAATTGTTTTACAAAATAAATGATTCTCTCAACAGCCCAGGGAAGTCGACGTTATTTTTATTCTTATCAATAATAATATAGGGGGCAGCTAGGTGGCGCAGTGGAGAGAGCTCCAGCCCTGAATTCAGGAGGACCAATCTGGTCTCAGACACTTAACACTTCCTAGCTGTGTGACCCTGGGCAAGTCACTTAACCCCAACCTCAGAAAAAGGAAAAAATTAATAATATAACCACTAGCATTTATACAGTGCTTGCTATGTAATATGCTGCATATGTTATCTAGCACTTCCTACAGGCACTTTATCGATATTATTCACCTAATCCTCACAGCCGCTCTTGGAAGTAGCTGCAAGGAGAAAACTAAGATTCCAAGTGCTCGGGCTCATAATTAAGGGTCTGAAGCATGATTTGAATTCAAGTTTTTCAGAGTAAACTCAACAGGGCCGTGTGTTGTTGGGTGGGACTGTCTAGAGACTGACTAGGAGAGGATTGAAAGCCCCTCATCTAAGAGGTCTCAGGGAAAGGTTGGACACTGACCTCCCAGTCACATCAGATGGGGAGAATGAATAATATCCAGGCTTAGCCTGAAAACCTCCCACAATATACCTTGTCAAAATGTAGGGGGGTGTTAAATGAGCCCTCTGTTTGTCACCTTCTGTCCCAGAGGATTTCAGTTCTGCAAATCCCTTGGATCATCAGGACAGGGCACTTGGAGCTTTGCCCCAGGCTGCTGAGTTTAGAAAGCAGCAAGGTCTAAACAGAGCTCAGTACCTCCTTTTCAAGAATAATTAATTAAAATAAGAAGCTACCAGATGGCAGGTTGAGATAATGGGATCGTGGAGCTGGAGTTGTGAAGGGAGCTTGGAGGTCACTGAGTCCGGTACCCTAAGGTTACAAACTAGGAAACTGAGGCCCTTGTAACCTAGGTCACACTGGTAGGGATGCACAAGATGCGATGAGAACCCACTGGCTCCAAATTCAGGGGTCTTGTGTTGTACCAAGATGCCTCAGAAGCAAG
Source organism: Sminthopsis crassicaudata (assembly GCF_048593235.1). Lineage (NCBI taxonomy): Eukaryota > Metazoa > Chordata > Mammalia > Dasyuromorphia > Dasyuridae > Sminthopsis > Sminthopsis crassicaudata. The sequence goes on along the minus strand of NC_133617.1, from coordinate 737,981,950 downwards.
GAGAAAGTGTATGTGGGTACGTGTGTAAGGTGTTTGTGTTCTCATTACCTGTATGGGTTTTGGTGGAATCCCTTACTTTCTCTGGATCTCAGCTTCCTTACCCCATCTGTAAAGGAACTGAACTGGGTAAGGTCCAAGGTCTCTTCCAGTCCCAGAGCTAGGATGCCATGGAATACTTGAGGAAGAAGAGAGAGTACTATCAATGGTGGGAGGTATCCAGGAGGCTTCCTGAGGGAGGTGTCACCTGAGCTAAGCCCTGAAGGAAGAGAAGAATTCTAGTAGGTAAAGATGAGGAGGGAAGGTAGTCCAGGTGCAGCGTGGATGGAGATGGTACCAACCACTCCCTTGTCTCCCTATATCCTCTTCCCGACTCTTCCTCCCTACACCGATGCCAGCAGGTTAAGGTGTTTCTCAGAGGGGTAACCCAAGGTGGGGACGGGAAAGACAAACATCTACACCTTGGAGCTGTAGCTCCTGAGCCTCCACCCGTGTGCATCTTCATGAAACACATCAGTCAAGAGAGCACCACTAACTCACTCATGAAATGCAGTCCATGCGTAAGTCTGGAGCATACTCTTCCATCAATGCCCGGATGTGTGTGCTCAGGTGAGCAAAGGCACAGGATCTGTGGGAGAGGATGGGCACAAACTTATAAAAAATAAACAGGAGGCCCCATGAGGAAGGAAATCCAGGAGTCTGGAGCAGCTCCTAGTTCTGGACTTCAGACCCTCTTCCCCTAATCTGTTTAGGGAATTATCTGCCCCATGTCACCCATTTCTATTCTAGTTACTGTTCTTTTAGTCTTGTCACTCTCCAACTGGACAAAATGGCTTCTTTGCTCCCCTCAAGCCATTGGAAGATTAGCCAAAAGCAGCAGCTGTAAGACTGGGATCTGCATTTTCCCTTGTTTGCATGCTGAGGCAATGTTCTCTTTTTCAGTAAAAAAAAAAAAACAGTTTCTTCAAGTTTAGGATCTATATCACTCTTCAGATCTGCTGCCTGCCCCTGAGGGATTTCCCCTTATCAAACACTATAAGAGTGTAAAGATGGTTCAGTAGATATAGAGAGCTGGATCTGGAAACAGAAAGACCAGCTTCAAATACATACTATCTATGTGTCTTGGGCAGGTCACAACCTCTGCCTGACTTAGTTTCCCCATCTGTAAAATAAGCATAATAATAGCACTTACCCCACAGGATTGTTATGAGGGTAAAGTGATAGAATATTTATAAAATGTTTTGTAAACCTTGAACACTATATATATATATATATATATATATATATATATATATATATATATATATATATATATATATAGATATATATATATATAGATATATATATATATATATATATATGTGTGTGTATATATATAGATATATATGTTATTGTTATTATGTGGGTAAAGTGATATAATATTTATAAAATGTTTTGTAAACCCTGAACACTATATATATATATATATGTGTGTGTGTGTGTGTGTGTGTGTGTGTGTGTGTATGTGTATATATATATATGTATATATGCTGTTACTATAAAAAGGCAACACAGGTAAGCCTCTGAAGGGCTTTCCTCTCTCTCAACCTCTAGAGGGTGCTAAAGAGTAAGGCAAACTTGTTCCAGTCAGCAATTTAAACAACAGAGAATTTTCCTTTTTCAAATCAGTTCCCAGCATCAGAGCTTACTTCTAATCAGATCAGTTCCCACATCAGCTTCAGAGATGTTTGTCTCTGGTTAGCTGGGTCTCTGCTGAGCTGTTCGTTTCTCAGCTTCATTGGCTTCTGTGTGTTCTGTTGAGTTGGATAACAGGTAGATCGGCTCTATAATCCCCAGATTCAGATACACAAAATCTCTGAATTGGAAGGGACCTCAAGAGCATCTAGTCTAACCTGTATCTATAATATGTTGTGAGTTTCATTGTCTGCCCATATATTCTCTATGTTGACAGGTCAGTTAATTCTAGCCTATCCTTCCCACTTGCATGCAGAAGATCTCAACAAACAACAGCTAGATAGTTCCAGTTCTTTACACTATTTCCCAAATCTTTTTATACATTTCTAATAAACTACTGCCTAGAAAGTAAGCTTAAAGAAGGAGCTTAAAGCTTCCTACTGTACTTGAGTTCAGTATCCCAGAGCATTACACTAAATTATTCCCTTTTTGTTTCTCGTATGTATTAGCTTTATCTCTAGAACTAGATTCCTTTAGAACAGAGATTACAGATGTTCCTGGCACACATTAGGCACTTTTCTTGGTTGTTTTTTTTTTTTTTTTTTTGTATCTTAACTACTACAGGACTGAGTACAATGTCGAGATTTAATATTGACTTGACTCCCCAACATGAGCCCCCCAATTCCACCTCATGGTGTTTGTGGTCCAACTAGATCTGGATCTTCCTACCTGAACCTATGGGGATGATCAGTAATATGTTATTTTCTTTCTATCCAGCCAGAAAACTGGAAAATTTTAAAGGTAAATCAGATCTAAAATATTTAACTGATTCATTATACTAACCAATATAGTCAAAGAATAATGATTGAGATATAAAACATTTCATTCAAGGGTGTAGGTCGTTTGTAGGACCTACTTAGATTATCCATATGATACTTGGGTTGCCTAAATGTGGTTCACGGGGAGTCTTTGTAATATTGCCTACCCCTCTTGAAGGGAGACTGATTCCTGCCTGGAAGGCAGCAGGAAAAACCATGAAGTTGGTTTCAATGTTCTCCTCTGAGACAAAGGAGTACCATACTGGAATTATTTCTATTTCCCTTCCCACTAAATATTACTGGTTTAGGGGTGATTTTTAGATTTGAGCTGCTGTGTGTGTTTCTGTCCCTTATAGAAGAAAGGGGACCTCAAGCTTCACTCCTTCCCAGAAAATGCTAGTTAAACAAAAAACCATTACAAATAGTTAATGGCAAGTAAACCCACCTGCACAGAGAACAAACAGAAACAAGAGAAGTTATACAAATTAAAATAAACTAGAAAATATAGAAAGTATATGAGTTCTTCCACTGACTGCGACGTCTCGGCTCCACTGAATCTCCAACCTCACCCAGAGGGAAATCTCGGAAAGCAAATTGGAAATAAGAGACATGCTGATAAGTCGGCTTCCTCCTTTATGTCCAGTTTTAAAGATCTGTGTTATCTCCCCGTGGGTCTTTTTCTGAAGTATATCTGGAATTCTGTATGTCCTCTCCTGAAGCAAGAATGAGAAAAATAATGTCTCTCTTTTCTAAAACATTCATTACAACTCTGCTCCCACTGCGGACACCCTGTGTTACGTGACCTTTCTCTCCACCAATGAGGAGAGTCTTCAGCAGATATTCCAGGTTTGAAGCTTAGATTATAATAATAGTAAGGCAACGGAAATTCTCAGCCACATTTCTGAATTTTCTCATTTGGAATGGAAGGGGCTCAAGTGTCTCCAAAAGTCATGGCTCTGGGTACAATTTCTTTTCTTTATTTTTAATTATTAAAGTTTTTTTATTGACAAAACACAATCATGGATAAGTTTTCAGCAATGACCCCTGCAAAACCTTCAGTTCCAAAATTTCCCCTCCTTTCCCCCACCCCATCCCCTCGCTGGCAGGTAGTCCAATACATGTTAAATATGTTAAAGTATATGTTAAATGTAATATATGTATACATATTTATACAGTTATCTTGTTGCATAAGAAAAATCAGATCTAGAAAGAAAGGAAAAAAATCTGAGAAGGAAAACAAAAGTGCAAGCAGACAATAAAAGAAAGAGTGGACATGCTATGTTGTGGTCCACACTCATTTGATACAATTTCTTTTTGGAGCCAGAGCACATCTAGGTTGGGTCCCTGAGGCTGAAGACTTATATGAATAGCTAAGACTATTCTAGCCAATAATCTGTTCCTTTGTTACTGCTATATTTAATACTGCAGTTCCATCTCTCCAAGGGTGGTTCCTAGTCACCCTTTCTCCAAATAGTTTGCCTCAGACACTGCTTTGTTCTTCATGGCCATAAATTCCAATAAATAGCTCAATTATTCCTCCATTTTTCTAGAAATACTGTTTGCTAATCAACAACTATCTTATGAGCACACAATCTCTATGGAAATAGAATCCTTGTTCTCTTTCAATAAGCATTCAAGCTCTAGGTCAAGGCATGCTGGGAAACATAGTCCTTTCCTACGTTGGCCATACATATTCCTTGGGTACTATATTGTTAAACTCTTTTCACTTATGGCCCTTTAACAAGATCAATTTTACTTGAGTAAATTTTTGTAACTTTTAAATTGAATTAATTTATAATATAGTAGTTATAATTATATGTGCATTTTTATATTATATGTAAATAATAAAGTAATATAATATAAAAATTAATTTTATTAAAATTAAAAATAAAACTTTTTTTACTTGATCTTGGAGAGTGACTCCAAAGGCCAGACTCTCAATAATTAGTCTCTTTCTACCCTTAAAGGCTCACCCTTTAACTTGAGACCATCTCTCCTTTGTCTCATCATATTCAAATTTATATCATATTTATTTCAGTATCTATCATATTTCCTCTCTTATATTGTAAAGTCCTTGAGGTCAAAGACTCTTGTTTTTATAACTTTTTATCTCTAGCACCCAGAACAGTGCCCTTAGGTACTTAAGAAAAAAATGTGTTGACTTAAATTTTATGTTGGTAGATTGAAAAGTTGAAAAATAGTAGTCATATGTTCTTTCTTTGTCTTGAGTCCTTGCTTCTTATACAATTTGTTTTTGTAAAGAAGAATGGAAGGGAGAAAACTTCAACCTATTGTTTCAGTGAAATGTCTTTATTTGGAAAGCGTGTGAAGCCGCATATGTCCTGTTGTGCTGGTGTGAAAGGGAGAAGGGAAAGAAAGGCTTAACTGAGGATGTGATTTGAGTTTTTTAATTGGCACACATGAATTCTAAGACTTGAAATTGTTAGGGCCTGAGAATGAAACATGCAATTGAGATGGTCTGATTAGTGTTTCAGGATATGACCTTTGAATAAGCAATATTGCGCATATTTGGTCAAAGTCTGTTTAGGTTTTGCCATCTGGACAGTTCCATTAGGAAACCCGGGATCCAGCTTCATGTCAGCAAATGATTGGAACTCACCTCAGCTCTGGGTTTTCCACCAAAAGGGCCTCTTCTCCCTGGAGCTTTTCTGGCTCAGGCTGTTTTTACTGGAAAGATAGAATATTTCCTTTGGTCACACTTTTTGGTTTTGGCTCCCTTCTCTTTCTCTTGTAACCGCTGTACCCTGTACTAATAAGATAGTTATGAAACCAAAGGCAAACCAACTCACATTCAATTTGGATCATCTGCTTCATGGAAAAATGATCGATTGCCCCTTCTTCTAACTGGAATAAGAGGAATTTGGGTTATTTCTCTTGTTTGGACCAAGGTGGGAAATGATGAAGATCATAGAGAGGTAAAAATAACACCATCTTGGTTTGGTTTTTAAATTCTAGTGCCAAATACTTACAGCTGTGAATAATATTTAAAAGAAATGGAGTTCTTAAGCCATCACCATGCAGTGGGAAGAACATTGGCTCTGGAAGGAGAGGAGCTATGTTTAGCCTTAACTCTGGACTTCCTTCCTACCTGTCTGATATTGGTCTTTTTGAGTCTGTTTTCATCTATAAGGATGAGGAGAACAAAAGGGAATAAATGACCTCTGAGATCCCTTTTATCTCTAGGTTTGTTATGTATGGTCTATATCCATGATGACCTTTATCTTTCCCATATTGTTGAAGTTATGATATATTGTTTATGTTCATTTTTGTGGAGAAGAGGAGACTTGAGATGTCTTGAAGTAGATTGAGGACATGGACTGCCTTGCTTTTGTTTCCAAGACATGGTAGGATTTTAAGAAATGCTTGTTGATTGGATCTTCTCACTGTGGAAAATCACTCTGTCCTGATGGCCCCTTTTTCTGATGGGTGAGTTCCTCTTGGATCTTCCATGATAAAAAAAAATATATATATATATTCTCTTGATCCCCTTTGGGCTCTCTGGACATCTTTCTCCATGGTACCAAATACGGATACCTTCTCCTGCCTTTACCCAATTTTTATATAATCTTTCCCTATTAGAATGTAAAGTCTTAGAATATAAAATGTCTCTCTTTTGGCTTCTTGATGCTTAACATAATGTCTGGGATGGGGATAATGCTTATTGACTTGACATCAATTACGTTTCCTGAGGCTCAGTTTCCTCTTCTGTAAAAGCAAATGAAAACTGAACTAGATGGCCCAGGAGGTGCCTTTCAGCTCAAGATGTACAGTTCCATGATCCTAAGACTGATAGATTCATGCTTTTGAAAGGATTTCCTTTAGAAGACAGATGAACTGTCCTTTGTGTCTGTGACAGGAATAATAGGTGAAGCTGAGAGAATTTTAAGTGAAAAGTTTAAGTGTAAATTTTAAGTGTAAAACTAGAAACTTCCTAACTCTGAGAGCTGTCCAAAGTGGACTGAGCCATGCAGGGTGGGGGGGGTCCAGGGACATGGTGGGTTCCCTCTCACTAGAGGTTTTCAAGGAAAGATATAATACAAACATACTACAGTCTTACATAATTATATATGAATATATATGTGTATGATTATAGATATCTGTGTATGCATGTCTATATACAGGTATACCTAAATGTATGTCTATATACAGGTATACATAAACATATTCATGCTTAATTGTAGCCATCTTGGGGGATTGAAAGAAGGGGGAAAAAGAATAAAGTAAAAAATGCACAACAGAGAACGAAAACCTACAAGGAAGCAAAGAAAAGATGGCCAGCTCTGAAAACAATGCATGGTATTTATTATATAGGTTTTCTTAATAATAATAAAAAAAATAAATGTATTTATTTCTTGTTTTAAATTTTTTTATTTATTGCTTTAATTTTATTTATTTGTTTATTGCCTTAAATTTTAATCCTCTCTTAGGTTCCAAGAGAATCTCAGAGAGGGCTATGATGATTTTGTTTTGTTCAAAAGTCTTCAGCTTTTTCTTGCTGATTTCAATTCTTCTCTTGCCAAGACATTAATTTGAAATATTGGAAAATGAAAGCAAATGTGGCTTTGTTCCTTTCTGACAAGTGGGCATTAACTAGAAGCAATCTAACTTAAGGGACAGAACTAGGGCCATAGGCCTGGGTTTTCAATCTGGTACCTCTTCTGCCATAGCCTTTGAAACTACTGTCAATGAATGAATGGTACCAACTTCCAGTCATGAAACTGTTGATTTGAGGACTCAGAGAACCTTGGTTTGAATCCCAGAACCATCCCTCACTGACTGTGTGACATTAGTTAAGTCACAAACTCTCTGGGTTTCAATGTCCTCAGGTATATAATAAGAGGGCCAGCCTAGTTGATCTCTGTGACCCCTTCCACTGCTTAATTTATGGTTCTATAGAGAGTGTAGAATTTTGGAAAGGATGAAGGGACCTTAAGGCTCATCTAGCCTATCGCTCTCATTATTTTTTTTCAATAAGTTTGTGATGAAATTTTGTCCTCAATAATAATAATAGATAGCATTTGTATAATGCTTTAAAGTTTGCAAAACATTTTTAAAGCTTTTTCTTTTCAAACATATGCATGGATAATTTTTCAACATTAACTCTTGCAAAACCTTGTGTTCCAATGCCCCCCCTTTCCCAACCTCTCCCCTAGATGGCAAATAGTTCAATATGTGTTAAATATGGTAGAAAAATATGCTAAATCAATATATGCATACCTATTTATGCAATTATCTTGCTGCATGAGAAAAATCAAATCAAATGAGAAAAATAAGAGAAAAAATGCAAGCAAACAACAAAAAAGGGAGAATGCTATGTTCCCACCCTCAGTTCCCAGAGTCCTCTCTCTGGGTATAGATGTCTCTGTTCATCACAAGATCATCAGAATTGGTCTGAATCATCTCAAAAAGAGCCATGTCCATCAGAATTGATCATAGTATAATTTTGTTGTTGCTGTGTATAATGATCTCCTGGTTCTGTTCACTCAGCATCAGTTCATGTGAGTCTCTCCAGGCCTCTCTGAAATCCTCCTGCTGATCATTTCTTACAGAACAATAATATTCCATAACATACATATATTCATATTTAGCCATTCTCCAATTGAGGGGCATCCACTCAGTTTCCAGTTCCTTGCCACTATAAAGGGTCTGCCACAAACATTTTTGCAAAACATCTTACACATGTTAACTCATTTATCCTCACAATCCTGTGGAGTAGATGATACTATTATCTTATTTTATGGATGAGGAAATTGAGGGATAGGTTAAGTGATTTGTTCTGGGTCATAGAGTTAATAAGTATTCTGAAACAGGCTTTGAACTCAGGCCTCCTTGGCTCAAAGCCTTATTTTCTATCTATTTTTTTCATTTATCAAAATATTCACTTTTTTCTTCTCCCTCCCATCTTCTTCCCCCACCTCTCATCCCCCAAAATTAAAAAAGAAACACTCCCTTGTAACAAATATGCATAGTCCAACAAAACAAATCCCCTTAATGGTCGTGGCTGAAAATGTGTGTCATTCTTCATATTCAGCCTTTCACCTCTCTGTCAGGAGATGGATCATATTCCACATCACTGATCTTCATTGAAGATGGCTGCTCATTGCTTTTTTGTTTGTTTGTTTGTTTGTTTGCTCATTGCTTTTTCTTTATTTGTTTTTCAGTCAATTGGGCTGAAGTGACTTGGGGCTACCCAGTTAGTATCTGAGGCCAGATTTGAACTCACATTCTCCCGACTCCAGGGCTGGTGCTCTATCCATTGCATCACTTAGTTATCCATTGCATCACTTAGTTATCCTTTCTCCTTCTCATTTTACAAAAGATAAGAGTTCAGAGATTTATAATGCTTTAAGGTCATCATACACCCCCCCCCAAATAATTTCATAAGATAGACAGTGCAAATATGAGGATTTCCATTTTATATATGAGAAAATGGAGGTTTATTCAAAGCCACATGGGAGCTGGGACAGAACTAAGACCCAAATCCAGGTTCTGGGATTCCACATCGGGAGGACAAATGATTGTTTTCTGAAAAAGTTTCAGGCTGAGTTCATCTCCTTTTTTATTGACAGGGTAACCAGACTGGTGGATCAGGGGAATATCAATCTAAATTTCAGCAAAGATTCTGACAAAATCTCTCACCTACGTCTCTTGATTAAGTAGGGTCTTCTGCATGTTTCTTTCTAAGGTTAGAGATTTACTGTAGAGGGCCAGGAACTACATTACTCTGGGCTCACCAATTCTTCCAATATACATTTGCAGAGACAGACCTATTGGAAGCTTGATAGGGAATGCCTGTGACTGAAACTAAATGCAAACCTAACTGTATAATAGATCAAAGACAAGCCTTTGAACTTAGGCTAGGAAGAGCAGCCCACCACAGAGATCAAAGACATTTAGGAGAAAAGCACTGAAGACATTGGTATGATAATTTTGCTCTGATGTGTTTCACAACTATTTACAATTCTGTCCAAGTGGCCAAAATCTGGCCTAACCATTTGCATCCCAGGGGATTGGGTTTGTTAGAGCCAGTTACAGGAATATCGAAGAGTGTATTATGTATTGACTCTATAAGCATTGGAAACTTATATAAATTTGTCTCTCAGATCAATAAATTTGAAGACTGAATAGCACATCTTCCTCATAGATCTGTGGTTCATTTCACACCCTTTGTGACACGCTGGACCTGGACTCTGACCGTTTACTTAAAGTTGGAGAAAGTATTGATTAAATTTGGTGTTGATAATTAATATTGATTAAAGAGACAGTCTGCCTTCAGACTTAAGCAGAATGCTCAATTCTGAAAGGGTGATGGGGGGGGGGGTTTAATTGGTCTTCTTGATTCACTGGCTGGCGCCCTTGGTAGAAGGCTGATCTCTCCTGATTTCTGATTGCCTCCTGATTATCTAACCTAGATTGCTCACTGCTGACATTCTCGTCATAGAAGATCATTTATCTTCATAGCAGATATTTTTTCAGCCTATAGGTATTCCTCATCATTCAGTCTGTTCCTGCTAACATTCTGACAGAGCCTTGAGTGACAATATTGCTGTTATCATATAAAATGTTTTCCTGGTTCTGTTCATTTCACTTTCCTTCAGTTCATATAAGCTTTTCCAGGTCTTTCTGAGAGCATCCTGCTCATCATTTCTTTCTTTTTAAAAAATATAAGTTAAAAAACAAATTTTCTCACTTAATAGTATGCAGCTGGTGACTCAGTGGACCGAGCACTGGGCCTAGAGTCAGGCAGATCTGAGTTCAAACACAGCCTCAGACAGTAACTATCTATCTGTGAGACCCTAGGCAAATTACTTATTCTGTTTGCCTCAGTTACCTCATCTTTAAAATGGACTTGAAAATAGCTCCTGCCTCGAAGAGTTGCTATGAGACTCAGATACTGTTTGTAAAGTATTTAGAATAACATCTGACACATAGTAGGTACTCTATAAATATTAGCAATAGCAATATTATTGCTATTCCCTTTAGCTTTGGAACCACTACAGTGAGTTTGTACCATCCTAGTTAGTCGTACTTCATGTTCCAACTACTATCCCACCTTATACATAACCCCCTCTCCTCTTGCTCCTGAAGCAGTTGGGAATCAACATTGCATTTGGAAGAAGTATGACAGTTGATTTTTCCAAGACTCCCCAAAGTAAAACAGCCTTCCTTAGCTATGTGTTGTCGTTGTCTGCTAGAGAGTAAGTTCTTGAAGGCAAAGGTTGTATTGCTTGCTTATATTTGTATTTTAGGCACTTAGCATAGTGGCTCTGAACATATAGAATACATGCATTTATAGTAGCATAGCATAGTGGTATATATAGTAAGTACTTAATTAACACTGCCTTCATTTATTCATTCATTCCAGGTGTTTCCTGTGTGTGTTTTATTTAATGCTTTTAATTTCTTCCCCCCCCCCCAAGGCTGGGGTTAAGTGACTTGCCCAGGGTCACACAGCTAGGAAGTGTTAAGTGTCTGAGACCAGATTTGAACTTGGGTCCTCCTGAACTCAAGGCTGGTGCTCTATTCACTGCACTACCTAGCTGCCCCGCTTTTAATTTCTTTTAAAAGTTTTTCACAATTTTAATATTTGTTTTTCAAAAATTTGAGTTTCAAATGGTCTCTCCTCCCTACCTATTGAGAAGGCAAGCTATTTGTTATAAGCTATACATGTGAAATGTATTTCCATCTGAGTTATGTTGTGAAAGAAAACACAGATGACCCCCTCAAAAAAGCCAAGAAAAATAAAGAATAAAAAAAAATAAGTATGCTTCAATTTGTATTCAGACTCCATCAGTTTGTTCTCTGGAGATGGATTTCATATTTCATCATCACTGCCTCAGAATTGTCTTGCTGAGAATAGTAAAGTCATTCACTATTAATCATTGATCAATATTGCTATTACGATGTACAATCTTCTCTTGGTTCTTTCATTTCACTTTGCATCAATTCATGTAAGTCCAAGTTTTTCTAAGAGTATCCTGATCATCATTTAACAAATTTTCCAATATAATAGCATTTAATGTTTTCTAATTTCATGTAAAGATATTTTTAACATTCACTGTTTTAATTTTATTTTTTATTATAGATTTTTATATACAAAACATATGCATGGGTAATTTTTCATCCCTGACCCTTGCAAAACCTTCTGTTCCAACTTTTCCCTTCCTTTCCCCCACCCCCTTCTCTAGATGGCAGGTAGTCCCATACATAACATACAGTTTTATAACATTTTGAATTTCAAATTTTTCTCCTTCCCTCCCTCTGCTCCCTAAGACAGCAAGCAATTTGATAAAGATTATACAGTATGTAATCATATTAATCATATTTTCACATTAGTCACGGTGTAAAAGATGAATCCAAAAAAGGAAAAAGACCACAAGAAAGAAAAAAACAACAAAAACAATGAAAATAGTATTCTTCAATCTGCATCCAGACAAAGCTTTTAGTTTCTAAATCACAATCTTTGCTGGATATACTTTATCCCCTTAGGTTTCCTGACCTTCCTCCCTGATCCCAACCTCAATCAAACACTGGATGACAAAGAATATGAGCTCAACAGCAAAGCTTTTTGAGGGATCGTCTCATTTTGATTTCATATCCCCAGAATATGGCACACATAGAAATGCTTGTTAAATTGACCTGAATGAACAAAGAAACTCAATTAAGCAAAAACAACTGATAGAGTGATCTCCTCTGATAATGTGGGAAACATCCAGCCCTTAAATACCCACTCTTTATTATCCAGTGTCCAGGACCATTACTGGTTTTTCAGTTACTCAAAAATTTGTTGTCCTTTGAGAAATCTTTTCTTTAATACCATTGTCATTGACTGGTTTTCGCTTCTTATTTCCTTCTGCATCAGTTGAGGCAAATCTTCCCGGGTTTCTCTGAATTTAATGTTATCTGTCATTTTGTACTAAATAATATTCTACTGCATTGACTTAACCACAATTGGTTCAGCCATTCCCTACTTGATTTCCACTTATTTGTTGCCATAAAAAAAATACTGCTATAAATATTTTGGTTTGCAAGGGAGCTTTGTTTTTGTCACAGTGGACTGGGTCAGAGGTTATGAACACTTTTGCACTACTAGGTTCTTAGATCTAGAGCTGGAAGGGATCTCAGGTGTCACCTTGGCCCAATTCTCTCATTATACAGAGGAGGAAACTGAGGACAAGGAGGTACAGTTGGGTCACACGGGTAAAAAGTCTCAGAGCTAAGGTTTAATCCATTTTCTTTTGGCTTTAATCAAGCCCCCTTTCCCTCAATGGAACACGGTCAAACTGGTGTAAATGGGTTGGATGGTTTCCATGGTGCTTTTTTGTTATTAAAAAGGAAAATAAAAGGAGGGAGTTATAAGAATCTGCTTCTAGCCACGCTGTGACTTTTTCCTTCCTCTCTTTTTTTGGGGAGCAAATGATCTGACAAGGTTAGTGAAGCTTCCCCCAGGCTGCAGTTCAAACTCCACAGGAAAGTGATCACTGATATCCAGAGCCTAAGAAAAGAAAAGAACCAATAAATCACCGACTCTCAGATGGAACTGTATCCATCCTCTACTACTCCTTTTGTAGTTATGAAGGAGCCGAAGCTCAGAAAGAGAAAGTGGCCAGTTATTTGTGGTTGTTAAGTCACTTCAGGCATGTCCAACTCTTTGTTGTGTCATCACAACTGGGGGCTTTCCTGGCAAAGACACTGGAGTAGTTTGTATTTTGCTTCTCCAGCTCATTTTACAGATGAGGAAACTGAGGTAAATGGGACTATGTGACTTGTTATACAGCTGGTAAGTGTCTGAGGCCAGATTTTAGTTCAAGAAGATGAGTTTTTCTAGATCCAAATAAATTCAGAATTTGAGAAATCCCCCAAGTTTTAGAAATACTAGAACAGACTCTTGGTCCATCTTGGCCAACATTTATTGCCAATCCCGTGTGCCAAGGGCCAAAGATGGCTGTCCTCCCTGATTCCATGGGACGTCCAGCTAATTACAGATTCAGAGGAAGGAAGGACCTTCTGAGGCCACCTGTTTCAACCTCTTCTTTCACAGAAAACAAGATGGAAGCCCAGGCAGAACAGATGACCCAAGTTCTAAACAACAACTCCGGGATGGAAAGATCTCCACCTTCAAATGTTTTCCCAGCACCCTCAGAAGTGAGAGTGCATGGGAACAAACTCAGGATCTCTAGAGAAAATGCAAGAGGGCAGACTTACCTCCTCTTCAGTCAACTGGTAGACTTTATTGAAGTTAAAGGTCTTGGCAGAATCTGGAACAATGGAATTGTTTATCTTCTGGCCATGGACCACAATCCTAGGACAAGGGAGGAAAACATCACTGAGTCAGTCTCTGGATTAGAGTCTTGATTGGATATTTATAGGTCTGTCTTTGCTCCTGCCAGCGGGTTGGAATGGGGACACAGCTGGGTTTAATGAGAGGAACTTTGGGCAAGGGGGAAATTCATCCTTCATGACTTTTGGTTTTGAAATAGCTGCTCCAAGGCTAGGGACGCTTCCTCTCATGAGGGTTGGAGGAGCTGGTGAGACTTCTCTTTTCCCTATCAGCAGATGCTGCCTTCCCACAGTGACTACTTCTGCAAAGGAAATTCCCTGGACATCCTGAGGGGAACCAAGGAGCTTCATAAAACAGAAACAAATTCCAAACTTCAGAACAAGAGAAACTAGAGTGAGCTCTTTGCAAATATGCAGAGCTACACACTTAGCTGATAGTGGCGGACCTCCTGGGATGAAGTAGACCCTCGGGCCTGGGGATTTTGATGCTCTGCACTTTGTGTTTCTGTGAACTGGTCTGCAGATGTGAAAGCAGCCAGGGCCCAAAGAAACCCAGACTTCCTGACTGAAAGATGAACTCCAAGGACTGTTTTAAGATGTCTTTGGTGACCAGTTCCAATTGTTCAGTGATGACAGAGACATCTACACTCAGAGAGAGGATGTGGGAACTGAATGTAGATCATAACCTAGCATTCTCACTCTTTCTGTTGCTGTTTGCTTGCATTTGGTTTTCTTTCCTTCTGGATCCGATTTTTCTCATGCAGCAAGGTAACTATATAACTATGTATACATATATTAGATTTAATATATACTTTAACATATTTAACATGTATGGGACTACCTGCCATCTAGGGGAGGAGGTGGGGGGAAAGAGGAGAAAATTTGGAACAGAAGGTTTTGCAATTGTCAATGCTGGAAAATTACTCATGCATATGTCTTGTAAATAAAAAGCTTTAATATATATATATTAAAAAGATGTCTTTGATGGTCCTATCCCAAACTTGGCTATGGTGTAATGAACAAATGATATTATTCACTTATTTTTCAATCATGTCTGACTCTGTGACTCCATTTGGGGTTTTCTTGGTTTACTATTATCTTCTCCAACTCATTTTACAGATAAGGTAATTGAGGCAAATGAGGCAAACAAGAACCTGCCCAGGGCCACACAGCCAGAAGGAACCCAGGAAGATGAAACTTCCTGAATCCAGGCCCAGCGAATGGAGCCATTTAGCTGCCCTTAACAACTGATACCTCATAGCTATTAGAATATTATTTCCTCTGACCAGGACAGGTGGTGTCCCATGGATTGTCTGGAGGAGGTGGCTTTCTGTTCATGTACAGGAAAGGACCTTTCTTCAAATCCCTGATGGATATGGACTGATTTGGGAAATATTCTGCAGGACCCACCTCTCCATTTAAAAGGTTCCAAATTGATTCAGAGATACAATAGAAAGAACACAGACTTTGGTGTCAGAGGATGTAGATTCAAATCCTGCTACTATCAATACCTATATAACTTTTGGGAAGGACAATGAATCTCCCTGTGTAAAGGGCTAGAACTGAACAGATGCACTTAAGGCTAATTACCCATTGGACAATTCTCTATTAACATATGCTTGGAGAATGACCCTCCCCAACTATTCTGTGCTGGCTCAATCCGTGGGTGTGGACAAAGAAGGAAAAGAGAGGGATGAGAGAAAGGAGTAAGACAGGCAGGATCATTCTCTCTTGGCTGTGGTGAGAGAGGAAGGAGGTGTGGATTGATTTGAGACTCGATGTGACCATTATAAATCTTTTGGTCGTCTATCTTTTATCCACATTGTGGTAGACACCTTTTCAGGATTCACTTTTGCAATACCATCAGCAAAAGAGATAGCCCAACTGGTCACTGAATTCCTTATACAAGCATTTGCAATTATGGGTGTGCCACAAGCAATAAAAACAGGCAATGGACCTGCATATACTTCTAAACATTTTGCACACTTTTGTGCACAGTATAAGATTTTACACACCACTGGCATACCCTTTAATCCTCAAGGTCAGGCAATAGTAGAGAGAAGAAACAGAGACATTAAGTCACTCCTCCAAAAACAAAAGAAAGGGGGAGCCACCGGTAACCCTAGAGAACTTCTAAATTTAATTCTCTATACCATTAATTTTTAAATTTTTGACAAAGATGCACTAGCTCCGGCAGACAGGTTTTATAACTCACCGGAAGGACAATGTCCAGTGCGAGCAGCTCTACTGTCCTTAGATAATCACCAGGTCATGTGGAAAGACCCAGAAAGTGGTGAATAGAAGGGACAGATAGGTTATCTGCTGGGGGAGAGGGTTTGCTTGTATCTCTACAGATGGAGAAGGAATCAGATGGATGCCAACGAGCCATATTCGCCTTGTCCATCAGAGACAGACAGAACAGACCCTTGAAACGAAAGAGAAGACCCAAGAAACATGGGGTGGTTCTGTTGCTGACTGTGCCCACCACTGAAAGAGCATGGCAGTTATGGCATTTGACTCATGGACATCAAAAATTATTGAACTTGAAAACCCTCAGGAATCATTGGATTCTCTGGGACATGATAAGATTGTTGTAGGACTTGAAAACCCTCAGGAATCATTGGATTCTCTGAGACATGATAATGTTATTGTAGAACTTCTAAACCCTCAGGAATCATTGGATTGTCTGGGACATGATAAGATTGTTGTAGGACTTGAAAACCCTCAGGAATCATTGGATTCTCTGAGATGTGATAAGATTGTTGCAGGACTTGAAAACCCTCAGGAATCATTGGATTCTCTGAGACATGATAAGACTGTTGTACGACTTGAAAGCCCTCAGGAATCATTGGATTCTCTGAGACATAAGACTGTTGCAGGACTTCAAAAACTTGTGGGGATCATTAGATTCCCTGACACGTGAAGCAATGGACAATAGATTGGTTTTGGACTATCTCTTGGCTGCTGAAGAAGGTGTATGTGTGACTGATGTTTACATACCCTCCTTCTAGGACTTCTTTAAATCTTTTATATAACTCTGTTGATTTATATTGTTTGTTATATCACTACTTGCATGTACAATTCATGTTTGTTACATCTCATTGAGCCTGCACTGACTGTGGGGAGAGTCATCACTAATAGCCTGTGCATTATTGCTATGTGCTTGTGTAACACCTCCCATGCTGATGGGTTTATGCATACCTGTCTCTAATAAGACCCTTCAGCCCAGAAATCCGCTAGCAATCCCCACTTCCCTTTGGTGCTTTTCACCTCCCTTCCTGAATAGTCGGGGGAGGGGGGACGTGATCACCTCCTTTTTGGTGTTTTCACCTCCATTCCTGAGAAGTCAGGGAGGGTGTGATCACCTCCTTTTTGGGGTTCTCACCTCCCTGAGAAGTCAGGGATGGCATGACCACCTATGTTCTAAAACAAAAGAAAGCGGGAGATGTAAAGGTCTAGAACTGAGCAGGGGCAAGGTAACCTAGGGCTAATTACCAATTGGACAATTCTCTATTAACATATGCTTGGAGAATGACCCTCCCCAACTATTCTGTGCTGGCTCCATCAGTGGGTGTGGACAAAGAAGGAAAAGAGAGAGATAAGAGGGTGGAGTAGGACTGGCAGAGTCATTCTCTCTTGGAGGTGGTGAAAGAGGAAGGAGGTATGGAGATTGCTAGAACTAATCCCCTGATGGCGACCCCAAAAGGCCAGGAATAAAGACTTTTGCTTATCCTGACTCCTGCTGATTCTAAGATATCCAGGGTCTCAACATCCCTGGGCTGATGTCTTGTCTTCTGTAAAATGACAGGGTTGAAGCACATGGTGTCCAAAGTTCCTCCCAACTCTCCATCTATGTTCCTTTGGCCTTTTGACTAGAGGAGCTTCAAATGAAGGCCAGGTGTAGTCTTCCCTTTGAAGTATCTCTCCCTCCCTCCCTTTTTTCCTCCTTCCCTCCCTCTCTTCCTTCTTATCTCCCTCCCTCTCTCTCTCTGTCTCTCTCTGTCTCTCTGTCTCTCTCTCTCTCTGTCTCTCTCTCTCTCTCTCTCTCTCTCTCTCTCTCTCTCTTTCCTTCATTCCCTCCTTTTTTCCTTCTTTCCCTTCCTTCCTTCCTTCTTCTATAGAGACAGATCTGGGATTCTGTCCAGGTTCTCTGACCTCAACCCCATGATTTTTCCACTATCCCACCCAGCTTCTCCTTGATGCTCCCATATAGATCCAGGTGTCAGCTGAACAGAGGTGATGACTAAAGTCATTGGGGAGGGGGTCAGATTGCTAAGCAGTAGTCTCTCTAAGAACTCTAAGAACTTTGTAAGAAAAACAAAATAATGGTAGAATTATTCTCTGAACTAAATAGGGCAAAATGGAATCTCACAGAAGTTGAGTTTGTTGTCAATTAGAATAAATCCCAGAGCCAACTCAGGGTTCTGGGATGGCTGGTCTTTCATCTGGATGACTTTTACTACTTAGTTAGGTGTTAAACCTTCATGCATCCCCTCTGATTTCCTTTCAGAAATGAGCCGGGCACAGGGGAGCCCTTTTTTGGGGGGAGCTGCAATCAGCAGGAATTGTGAGTGGTTTAGGCTGGGGTGGGGAGGGAGCTTCTCACCTGTCATAGGCACACTTGGTGCTTTCCTTGACTGTTGTGTCCACATTATCACCGATCAGCCAGATAAAGTTGGGGTGTATCCGAAGTCGGATCTCCTTCCAGGACTTCTTTGGGACATAACTACAGCCAGCATTGAAGTCTCCCATGAAGATGAAGTTCTAAAAGATACAAGCTTATTGAGTCAAGAAATACAAAGATTTTTACAGATGTTTTTGCTTATAACCCACAACAGTAAAACCGAAGTTTTGTGATTCCCCCATACTCACAGAAACTGGATTTCTTTCTCTTCCTTAAAAATATAAAATCAACAAAAAAGAATATCCTGTATTAGAGTTAAAATTCTCCACTAGTCCTAGTTATGACAAGATTCCTGAGTATAGAGAAAAGAGTGCTACGTTTGGAGTCAGATCCTGAGTTCTCATTATACTTCGGGTAATCCTGCACAAGTCATTTGGGCCTCAGTTTCCTCAAATAAAAAAATGAGGGTCTGGATAAAATGGTGTCCAAGGTCACTTCCAGCTCTAGTGTACAAAACTGATTCAAGAACTGAATAGGGAATAAGCAGGAGAGAAGTGGCCAGAACATTTGGGGAACACTGCCCAGCCCTCTCAGCCATAAAGCTTCTCCTTGAGACCGGGGGCCATCTTTTTCACACTGTTCTTTTCTTGGTGCTTTCTGGCTGATTGTATGGAGCGTCTCCACCTCCAAAGAACCAGAATTGTGGATGACAAAAAAACGTCAAGACAAGCACTCTTGAAAAGGTTGCGTGGGGTAGTGAGTCAAGCTTTGGGCTAACACTTTGAACTTCCTTGAGCCTCAGTTTCTCTCCTGTGTAAAAATGGAGGTAAAAATAGCACCCACCTCCCAAGGTTTTTCTGAAATCAAACAATATAATAATTGTAAAGAGTTTAGGACATGGTAAATACCAGATAAGCATTAGCTATTATTAAGGCTATAAAGTGTCACCTATCTCTATACAATGTCACCCTCCTCTATACCATAATGCTAATCTCTATACAATGTCACCCTCCTCTATATCGTAATGCTACTTATAATTATACGATATTACTGGCATCTACACAGTACCCATACCTACATAAAATCACCCGTGTTTGCAGTGTCACCACACCAACACAAAGCTATCCAAAACTATATAATACCAATATCTATATAACGCCGCCCATCGCTATACGACCTTACCCACTGCCCCTCATACAAGATACTGTCGACATCCGCACAGTGCTTTCCTGTCTTTACACAATGCCTATAAACTCTACAATACCGGCTATCCCACATCATCCACATTTACACAATGTCAGGTCTACACAAGTCTCTATATTGCCTCATAGATCTATAAAAAGTTACATGGCATCCTCCACATTCATGCAATGTCACCCAGGTCTACACAATGACTACACAACTCTGACAGATCTTCACCTAGTATATACACATGTGTGGAATTAACTGAGTGAAGACCCTCTCAAGGGAATACGGCCTTAAATTATACCTTACTTGTGACTTGAGACTTTATAATAACCAGTAGAGCTAGAGCTAAAAAAGTTGCAAGGTGTTTGTCCCCTCCTGTTTCCCACCACTTCTTAATTAGCATTTAAGTCCCTCTTTTGAAAGCAATTTATTCTTTTATTTCTGGGTTAGATTTCTGATTAGAATGCAAGCTGGCTCCCCCAAACTATGGGAGAAATGGGGGTTCTGTTGTTCAGGTTATTTATTCTTGCATTTTGCAGTTTTTACTTTGCACTCCTTTTACTGACAAACACCTTGTCAGATGGGAGATGCCTTTTCTCAAGAGATCATAATAAACCCCTTTTTGCTTTTATTTGGAGAGTCTCTGATAGTTTTTGTGGCCGATACTGTCCCCCCATATTCCTTGTAATCATGTATGAGGATAAATATTTTCTGCCTTCAAGCAGGAGTATTATACTTACTATTTCACTGTACTGGGTTGGGGACTCCTCTCTATCATTTTGAGAGGAGTTTTCTTTTATAAAAAAATGCATTATACTTTAACATATTTAACATGTATTGGTCTATTTGCCATCTAGGGGGAAAGGAGGGGAAAAATTGGAACAGAAGTTTTTGCAAAAGTTAATGTTGAAAAATGACCCATGCATATATCTTGTAAATTAAAAAAAAAAAAAAAAAGAAAGAAAAAAGGGGCAGCTGGGTGGCACAGTGGATAGAGCACCAGCCCTGAAGTCAGGAGGACCAGAGTTCAAATGTGGTCTCAGACACTTAACACTTCCTAGCTGTGTGACCCTGGGCAAGTCACAACCCTAGCCTCAGAGAAAAAAAAAGAAAAAGAAAAAAAAAAAAAAGAAAACACATGTCAGGAAAGTTTGAATGTCAAACTTTCAGGGTACTTCCTTCTCCCTTTAGGAGAAAATTCTTTTCCTTACCAAGCTGTCAAGTAGGAAATCTCACCTTAGACTTGAACAAGCTTTGTTCTCTGTCTTTCTTTGAGCTCCACTTATGCTGCCTGCCCAGATTTCTAAGGAGTATCAGACCTTGGCCTTGGACATACTGTTCCCCCCAAAATGGTGAGTGTAGCTGGAAATGGCCTTTCAGTGTACACTGCAAAATTAAGTTTCCTTCTCTTCCTGATGACCCCCACCTTCTCTTCTATTTTCTTTCTCTTCTACCCAATTTGCTAGTAATTCTTCTGATTTCCACCTCCTCCTATTACTTTCTCATCTAATATAAAGGAGCCCAGAGAGGTTGCCTGTGATCACAAAAAGGGAAGAAACCTCATATATCATCTCAAACACTCCTAGAAGGGCAAGGAGCTTTATGCATTCTCACATGATTCTGACATTCTACAGAACAGAAAATGAGCTGATTCTCTTTCTCTCTGAATCCACCTGTCTCCCTAACTTCTCCATTTCTATTAAGAGCACCTCCATCTCTCCAGTTCTCCAAGTTTGCAACTTCAGAATCATTCTTTGCTCTTCACGTTCTCTGCCTGAACCTATCAAATCAACTGCCAAATGTTGTGGGTCACATCCCACTTCTCTTGCATCTGTTCCTTTCTCTCCACTCACCTAGCTGCTTTCAACCTATCTTTGAACCTATATCTTCCCTAGAGCTGCCATATTGATATTTCATAAGCACAGGCCTGACTATGTCACTCCAATGGTTTATGGGGTTGCCTCTCTTGATCAATATTTAAAGCCCGTGACAGAGACGGTAGTAACCTCAGGCTTCCATCGACGTTTTACATCCATGTAGACATCAAAGAGCTCATCGATTTCTCGAACAGACGTCTCAGGTGTCGTATGTAGAGGGATGATCACAAAATCTCTGACAGCTTTGGGAATAGGAGAGAACAGGGATTTAGTCAAGCTCTCCCTTGTCCAGGTCATAGAAACAGAATAAAAAGGAAACAGCATCCCCCTTATTACTGACCAGAATATTACGGTTTCCTTAGCCTAGGATCAGCCTAGGAGTTATGCAGGTAGTTTGATTATGACCTTTGGCATCTTGAATTCAATTCACCATTTAATAAGCACCTAGTATGTATAAGACACTTTTACCCCAATTTGAATCCCAGCCTGGATTGGTCCAGAGGTGATTGGGCTATAAAATGCCTTCTTTCCTCCTTTCCCTTAGCACAGTTATAGGTTGGATATATATATATGTATATGTATATGTACATATATGTATATATATGCATAAACATATATAAATATATACACACATATATGTATATGTGTATGTGTTCACACATATAGTCAAATGGAAAGATAAAATAAATGAACTGCAAGTTCTCTTGGTGCTGATTGACCGATGAATTCTCTTAGAGAAAGCACAAGTTGTACTATATGAGGACA
This sequence comes from Sminthopsis crassicaudata, assembly GCF_048593235.1. NCBI lineage: Eukaryota > Metazoa > Chordata > Mammalia > Dasyuromorphia > Dasyuridae > Sminthopsis > Sminthopsis crassicaudata. Next base: position 737,959,706 of record NC_133617.1, on the reverse strand, counting down.
GAGGAGGAGGTGCCATAGATCATTCCCATCAATCTGGACACTTCCAATGATGCACAATTATAATTAACACCAAAGGATGCATTACAAGTTAGGGAAGTCATAGGGTTAGAGTCAGGAGTCGGGAGCACATTTAGGGCAAGTTACTTCCTTCTGAGCCTCAGTTTCCTCATCTGTAAAATGAAGGGGTTGAGCTCTGATCTCTAAGGACCCTCCTTGCTCTATGATCATCTGATCCAATAAATTTGGTGCTCTTAGCTGACTCACCAGTTTTAGGGGAGTAGAACCAGACAACAAAAGGTTCTCGGGAAAAGACATCTTCATCTCCTTCCTGGGTGTCATGATAATGATAGCTTTTCTTCACAGATACCATACTTTCCCTAAATAAAGTAAAAAGGAAACAGAAATCTGGTGTGAGCCACTTCCATTTTAAAAAAATTTTTAAATCACTTTGAAGACACAAAGACTTTGGACTAATATCCTCTTTGGGGGAAAGCACCTATAACTTTCTGATTTGGCAAAACTAAAACATGTGAATCTCCAGCTTCCCTCCAAGTTCAGCTCAGGGGATCCGGACTTTCCCGAGCCTTGTGCTCTACCCATTTTGACTTTCTCTGCACAATATTACTCATACTTGATACGTATATGCTATTTTACTCCAGCAGAAGATAAGCTCCTTGAGGGTGAGGATTGTTGTGTTCTTTGCATCCCTATTTCTAGCCCAGTGCTTTGCACGTCCTAGACACTTAATAAATAGTCAATTGAATCCAATAGGCCAAAGGTCAAACTACCTACCCAACTGTTAGGCTGTTCCATAAACTATGATCAACCTCAATAAATATTATGTAATCCAACAAATACCATAAATTGTGCAAGTGCTAGTTGTGATCTCTAGCTCATTTTGCAGAGGCGATGAGGGTTGTGTAGTAATCAAATGGACCTGTAATTTCACTGCTACTATAGGAAATACCCTCTACTAATGAACGTCATCCACCCTCTCTGCAGCTTAAAAGTCTTAAACATTTGGTTGGGGGCACAAGAGGTTAAATGATTTGACCAGCATTTTTATTTATTCATAATTTCAGAGATGGTACTTCCTCCCCCTCCCATATTTTCCTGGCTTTTTGAGTTCAGCTTTTTATCCAATGTGTTACACTACCTCTCTGAGGTAGGCTTTATAAAAAAAAAAAGTCATTTCTACATGGGGTTATGGGTTCCTGTGATACCTGGAAAACCCTGGGATTTCATTGGAGGTAAAGCCTTCGCCAAATGTACACCCAAAATGCATCTATACCTTTAAAGATAGTTTTTGTGAATTGCCATGGCAACTATAAGAACTGGTTCTAACTGAAAGCTAGTGTCAAAGGAAAAAAAAGATATATGGTCATTGATAGCCGTGCTATATTAAGAGACAGATCTAAAAGGATGGAGGCCTTGGAAAGAACCTTGGATTTGGAGGCAGAAGGCCTACATTCAAGTCCTGATTCTGTCATTTACTACTTCTATGATGTGAGCTCCCTGTGCCTCAGTTTCCTCATCTGTAAAGTGAGGGGATTGAGGGACTCTCTCTAAGTCAATGGTCCTCCAACTTTTTAAATAGGGGGCCAGTTCACTGTCCCTCAGACTGTGGGAGGGCTGGACTATAGTAAAAACAAAAGCTCACACTCTGTCTCTGCCCCTCAGCCCATTTGCCATAACCCGGCAGGCCACATAAACATCCTCTTTTTTTTTTTTTTTTTTTTTGAGGCTGGGGTTAAGTGACTTGCCCAGGGTCACACAGCTAGGAAGTGTTAAGTGTCTGAGACCAGATTTGAACTCTGGTCCTCCTGACTTCAAGGCTGGTGCTCTATCCACTGCGCCACCTAGCTGCCCCCCACATAAACATCCTTACCAGCTGCATCTGGCCCATGGGCCGTAGTTTGAGAACCCCTGCTCTAAGTACTTCAGCCTATTGGGTCAAGTCTCCCAAAGAGAGAATTACAGAATATAGATAAGAGTATCAGCTAAGAGCTTGAGAAGGGAACATGAGCAACACAGGAAGAGCATTAACATTACTGACCTCCCAGATCCACTGAAATTTGTGCTCACCTATAGAAAAAAGCATACTGTTCCTTGTAGGCATTTCTTCCCAGCCGGTAACTAATTATGTAGTTGTACTCTATGGTGCCTTTTTGGGATTTCCTAGAAGACAGAAAGATTTCCCATGAGCTTCCTAAGTCAACATTGTCCCACCATCTTGGGTCTTTAGTCTTCTCATCTGCAAACCCACTATGTGCTTTTGTTCTTTCTTTAGCTTCTCCTTTCTGAGTCTGGTTTCTGGGATCTTGACACTTAATCACAAGAGCAATGTATAATGATAGTGCTTTAAGGTTTTCAGGGGGCTGAAGTTCAAGTCCTCATTCTGATATTTATTTCCTGCATAAGTCACTTAATGACCTCAGTTTCCTCATTTGTAAATGAAGGGAACTGGTCTGGATGGTTTTTGAGATCCTTTCCAAAAGTCATTTATTAACAAAAGCATCTATGTGACAAGTGGGGCAGCTAGGCAGTATAAAGAATAGAATGTCAGGCCTAAAGTCAGGAATATCCAACACTTACTAGTTATGTGACCCTGGGTAAATCACTTAATCCTGTTTGCCTCAGTTTCCTTGTCTGTAAAATGAGCAAGAGAAGGAAATTGCAAGCTCCTTCAGTATCTCTTCCAAGCAAACCTCAAATGAGGTCATAAAGAATCGGACAGACTGAAAAATGACTCAAAAACAGTCTGCTTAGGGCTGGAGAACGAAATATCCCTATAGATACATTATATCCTGTATATGTACTGTATATAATATAATGTATAGTTACATTATAACAAGAGGGATAATGAGTCCACATAGAAGTATAAATAGTAATCTATTGATGATTCTTGAGTTAGATATTATAGATGTTATTCCCATTGTACATGTAAGGAGACTGAGGTGTAAGGTGATTAAATGACTCTTCTGATTGCTAATGAGCATCAAGAAAGAATCCAAATCCAGGTCTGACTCTAGGCCAAGTGCTCTCTTCTCTCCTTGAAAGTACTACAAGTTAACCTAGAGCAGATTGCTTGCTGTCTTGGGGAGAGGGAGAGAGAAAAAATTTGTACCTCAAAATCTTACAAAAATGAATTTTGAAAACTATCTTCACAGATAACTAGAAAAAATACTATTGAGGAAAAAATTAAATTTACAGGGTTTTTTTTTTTTAAAGTAATGCATGTCTTAAATTGCTTATTGTTTCAGGGAGAGGGGGGAGATGAGGGAGGAAGAAAGAAAATTTGGAACTCAAAAATTTTTTAAATAAATGTTAATTGTTTTTACATGTAAGTAGGAGAAATAAAATATTATTATTTTTAATAATGATAGCTTTTTATTTTTCAAAATGCATGCAAAGATAATTATCAGCATTCATCCTTGAAGAACCTTGTGTTCCAAATTTTTCTCCCTCCCTTCCTTCTCCCTCCTCCCTTGAATAGCAACTAATTCAATATAGGTTAAAATGTGCAATTCTTCTAAATATATTTCCACCTCCATCATGCTGTGCAAGAAAGATCAAGTCAGAAGGGGAAAAAATGAGGAAAAAAAAATCAAGCAACAAACAACAACAATAAAAATGAAAATACTACGTTGTGATCCGCATACAGTCTCCATAGACTCTCTGGATACAGATGGCCCCTTCCAGTTCCTAAGTCCACAGTGTAAGGAAGGGTTTGAGTCTCTGCCATATGGAAGAGGGATTTAGGCTTCCTATCAAGAAAAACTCCCTTACTGAATTACACTCAAAGTGACCTCTGAGATGGTGGGCTCCTTCTCATTGAAAGTCTTTCAGAACAAATTGGACAGCCACTTATCAGATGTATTGTGAAGGGGATTTCTGTTGTTATCATCCTACATATTTAGAAAATAAATGGAAAGAGCTTTACAAGCTCTTAAAGTACTATTAAAATGTTCATTTTTGTTGTGGTTGGAAGACGTTAAGATCCCCAATTTTGGGATTTTGTGGCTTTGTATGAATGCCTGAAAATAATCACCATTGTAGACTCTTTTAGTGGAAACTGGCCTTCTTCCTTCTGGGCTTCATCTGTCCTTTCTCCATCCCCTTAGCTCCCTCTACTTATTATCCTGAACTTGTGAGATTTTGGTTTTATTCATGTTTGCCAAATACATGCTGGAACCAACTTTCCCCCAAGTTGTAAGAATTCAGATTAAAGTGACTATTTTCTACTCTCACTCTCTACCAGGAAATGAAGGATTCAGTCCTGGGAAGGCCCCAACAGGGCGTAGCATCCTAGCTCAGTCGTCCCCTTCTCTATGTGTGCAGAATCTGGAGTCTTGGAGAACTTCGGAGTTCTATTTTGGGGAACTTTTGGGCCCCTTGGCAGCCCATGCAGAACTTGGGCTTTCAGCATTTTTTAAAAAAGCCAAACCCAGAACTTGGTCATAGTAGATTGAACTCCAGCTTCCTGTTTATGTAAGGCTAGGCTTGTTTTGAATAACTAGAATAGCCCAGTCTTGTTTTGATGATTTGTATGCAAATGACTCATTAATCTAATTTCTTTTAAAAGGATATTGTAATGTACTTGTGAGAACATGTGTCAAGCACCTCTGGACTTCTGTCAAGTGAGAATGGGAAACATTTTCCAATTAGGGGATCTGAGGGAGAGTGGAGGCCATAGGAGGCAGCTAGGACATAATGGAAAACTTTGAATTAGGATCAGAGCTCCCTGACTTAAAAAGATCTGTCCTGCCACTTACTTATGGACAAATCACTGATTTTTCTTATCAATAAAACAAAAGGGATGGGTTAATAAGCCTCTAAGATCCCACTGTGCCTTTATACCCATGATCCTGTCTGTCCCTTCCATTCTCTGGCCTTCAGATTCTTCATCTATAAAATGGCAGCATTGGACTTAGTGTCTAAGGGACCTTTGGACTGTAAATATCTGGTCCTATGAGGCAGAATTGTGTCACCTAGCAGTGCACATGAAGAAGTCTCCAGCCCAGCTGCCTATCTCTTCCACCCTGAGACTGATCTATAGCACCCAGAAGGGAAAATGGTGAAAGCTGAAGATGGTGGCAGGTTCTCAGGAAGGCAGAGTTCAACTTTGGGCTAAGAAGGCCAATTTACTATTCTCAGCCCTCCCTTCCTTCCTCCTCTCAAGAATTCTAAAGTCTTAGAATGTTCTTGCTGAAGCCTATCTAGCCTCATTTTACAAATGGGGAAATTGAGTCTTAGACTCAAGCTAAATGTGCCAGACGGCTTAAGAGGAAACTCTTGACTCTTCAATAAATGGACTTCTCATATCTTTCCTTCCTTTATTTTCAATTTTGTGATTTTAACCTTTGCATATTAATTCTGAATGGTTCCTAAAGGCCTTTCCTATAATTAGGAGCTATCTTGCCCAATTATATGCCAACAAATCCGACAATCTAATTGAAATGGATGAATATATAAAAATATAAATTACCCACATTAACAAAAGAGGAAACAAAGTACTTAAATAAACCTTTAGCAAAAGAATTGAACAAGCTGTCAATGAACTCCCTCAGAAAAAAATCTTTAGGGCCAGATGGATTCATGAGAGAATTCTATCAAATATTCAAAGAACAATGAATTCCAATACTACATAAATGGTTGGAAAAACAGATAAAGAAGGAGTCCTGTGAAATTCATTCTATGACATAAATATGGTGCTGGTATCTAAACCAGGAAGAGTCAAAACAGAAAAAGAAAATTATAGACTAATATCCTTAATGAATATTGATGCAAAAATTTTAAATAAAGTATTAGTAAAGATTCTTCCTTGGGATATAAGTGCTCTAGGAAATGTGAGCAGATGTGACTAGGTGTTTCAGCTTCTGTCCTTCCTTCCCTCTTTCAGTTCTCTTTTGCTCTTGTCTGTTGGCATAAAAGGGGGCTGAAGACTTGTGTTTTCTTACCCATTCAGCATTTTCATCAAGGTGGGACAAATGATGTTTTGGGAGTCCTTGATCTCCATTAGAAGCATGATGTCACAGCGGCTGATGATCTATGATAAAACAAAAACAAAAACAAAAAGCAAGACATCAGAGGAAACCTGTTCAGTATTTTTTAGCTAGGTCATGGCAACAAGGGAAATTGAGTCTGTTTATTCATCCCAGAGAGCCTAACAAGTGACACTGATAAAATGATGGGCACACGCATGTGTGAAATATTGACAAGTCTGAAATACTGTGATTCTGAGAACAAAATGGAGTTATTACCCATGGAGTTCAAGAACTCCCTAGTGAAGAGACTCCTACTCAAGCAGGTGGGCACCTCCTCTGAAGCGTCTAGTCTTTAAGAACTATTTAGAGAGAAGTCCAGCTCAAACCAGATTCAGATGTAATAATGACATTTTTAACAAAGTGAATAAAAAAACAATTAAACAACGATAAGATTATATTTTTAAAAATTGAATCAATATATGCCTCCCACTCCACCCTGGAATTTCTGGGTATAGTTGAGTGACCCTTATTTCCATGTGAGTTGGACACTATTGGCTCAGATCACTATGAGTTTAAAGGCCAAAAATTTGTCAGAAGCTAGACTCAGGCTTTTCTGAATGAACTCAGCTCTCTATGTATTATGTCACATTGCCTTAGGGTAACAGGGAGTCATTGGATGTTCCTGATCAAAAAATTGACAAGTATCTAACAATGTTTTTGAAAAAATTAATCTAGCAGCAATATGTAAGTATCTGGTTCTAACTAATGCTCATCTTCTGACCTGGTAAGCCTTTTCACCTATAAAATGAGGGGGTTGGACCCTATTGCTTCCTCCATTGATGCTTATCTGCATAAAGGAAGAGATTACATCAAAGAAACAAAACTTCGTTTTTGTCTGCTGGTAGACTGACTCTAGGATTTTCTGAAGGCCAAAAAATCAGGCTGTAAATGTCTGTCAATCCTTCTGCTTCCAATAGTCACTTAGCATTGCCATCACATCTTCTTTTTGTGCTATGGGCTGGAGTTTTTAGAGAGAGCTCTCCTTGGTGAGGTTAAAAGAGATAGCCCAAGATACAAATGATTAACAGGAATTTCCTGTCTTGGGACAGGTTGAAGGAGATAACCTGAGACACAAATGATTAATAGAATTTTACATCCTTAGGAGAGATTCCTGTCTTATTTACAAATCTCTTTGGAACTTCTTGGATAACATCTCTATATCCGAAGAACAAACTTTGTTTTATGGCCCTGATTATGTATAAAATGAATTTCCAAAATTCTATTTCTTGCACTTGGTTTTTCCTTGTGCCCGCCAACTTTGTTCTGGAGTCCCCTGCCCTTTCAGGCAAGTTTGGCCTTTCTCAACCTAGAGGCCAAATGCCAGTCTATCCCTTTACTATCAATAATGACTTTGTTTTAACACAGCATAGAGTAGCGAATGAATTGGCTAACGGGACCCGCCCTTTGGTTACTTTGGAGGAGAAGAAAGCATTGAATCATCTTTCCTTTTGAGCCTCATTTATTGTCCTCATCATCCTAACCCAAAGAAATCCCAGGTGTGGAGGGCTCAGCAACAGGACACACGTCCTAGGTGTCACATATTTCTGTCCCTGTTTCCTGATCAGTGTGAGACAAATACTGATGAATGTGTTCAACCATACGTTCCCTTTGTTGATATTTCATGTCACCTGTTCCAGATTTTCTGATAGGAATAATGACAGATGTTTACATGGCAGTTTAAAATTCTTAGATCACTTCAATACACAATGCACATGTATAAATACACAGAGTACTAGATCTACATATACATAAACACAGACAATTACATGGGTATATATTATATATCCATATATTAACATGTCATGTCATCTGTTCTGGATTTTCTCATAGGAATAATGACAGATGTTTACATGGCGGTTTAAAAGTCTCAAATCACTTCAATACACAATGCACATGTATAAATACACAGTGTATTAGATCTACGTATATGTAAACACACGTGTAAGTACACCGACACAATATATAGGTGTACATATTATATATGGCTATATTAACATTTCATACAACCTGTTCAGGTTTTTTGATAGGAATAATAATGACAGATGTTTACATGGCAGTTTAAAATTCTCAGATCACTTCAATACACAATGCAGATGCATAAATACACAGAGTACTAGATCTACATATACATAAACACAGACACAATTACATGGGTATATATTATATATTCATATATTAACATGTCATGTCATCTGTTCTGGATTTTCTCATAGGAATAATGACAGATGTTTACATGGCGGTTTAAAAGTCTCAAATCACTTCAATACACAATGCACATGTATAAATACACAGTGTATTAGATCTACGTATATGTAAACACACGTGTAAGTACACCGACACAATATATAGGTGTACATATTATATATGGCTATATTAACATTTCATACAACCTGTTCAGGTTTTTTGATAGGAATAATAATGACAGATGTTTACATGGCAGTTTAAAATTCTCAGATCACTTCAATACACAATGCAGATGCATAAATACACAGAGTACTAGATCTACATATACATAAACACAGACACAATTACATGGGTATATATTATATATTCATATATTAACATGTCATGTCATCTGTTCTGGATTTTCTCATAGGAATAATGACAGATGTTTACATGGCGGTTTAAAAGTCTCAAATCACTTCAATACACAATGCACATGTATAAATACATAGTGTATTAGGTCTACACATATGTAAACACGCGTGTAAGTACACCGACACAATATATAGGTGTACATATTATATATGGCTATATTAACATTTCATACCACCTGTTCAGGTTTTTTGATAGGAATAATAATGACAGATGTTTACATGGCAGTTTAAAATTCTCAGATCACTTCAATACACAATGCACATGTATAAATACACAGTGTACTAGATCTACATATATGTAAACACATGTGTAAGTACACTGACACAATTCTATAGGTGGACATATTATGTATGTTTAATATTTCATGTCACTTATTCCAGGTTTTCTGGTAGGAATAATAATAATAGACGTTTACACGGTAATTTAAAATTTGCAAATCACTTAAATCCACACATGCACATCTGTAAATACACAATGCACTATATCTACATGTATATAAACACACGTGTAAGCACACAACACAAATACCTAGGTGTACATATTATATATGCATATTGACATATACTTTGTCTCAGAAGTGTGAATATATATGTGTGTAGGTATGTCTATACACATGCACAGTATCCTAAAAGGATTGGTGAAATTTTTGAATATTTTAATTTTAATAATTTAATAATTATTTTATGTGCATCTCAGTGACACAATGGGTAGTGTGGGGCCTGGAGGCAGGAAGACATGGCAGTCTTCCTGAGTTCAAATCTGACTTCAGACACTTACTAGCTCTATGACCCTGGACAAATTATCCAGTTTGCCTCAGTTTCCTTCTCTGTAAAATGAGCTGGAGAAGGACATGACAAACCATTCCCACCCAGAAAACTCCCAAAGGGATCATGAATAAGTGGACATGATCGAAATGACAACAAGCTTTAATGTGTCGTAAGCCATTTGAGTCTTATGACAACTTGGGGGGAGGTAGGCACTAAAGTTTTATTACCCCCATTTTCGAGGTGAACAAAGGGAGACTCAGAGATATTCGTTTCCTTGTCCATGATCCCCCAGCTGGCAGTGTGAGAGGATGCATTCTGCCCTCAGCTTGTGAAGCCCTAGCCCACATTCTGCTCTCCATATGCCATTGTGTCCCTGCTTGTGAAAGGATTACTTTAGTGATTGTAAAATGCACTCCTGATCACCAAATGCCATTTTCCACTTGAGTAGCTCTTCACTGGAGCTGTCTCCTATTTGCCTCTGGAAGAGAGTCTCATTTTTAAAGCCAGCAACAGCAAAAATCTGCTCCCTCCCACAGATGGAAGCCACTACTGGCTTCAGTGAGTTGGGATGTGCTGGCTCTGACCCCTGTTCTGGGTCTTATCTGCCAGGGAACTGTCCATGGCTCACATTCTTCCTGTGGATGTAACCCATGACCTTACCTCATCTGCCCATCACGCCCCTCATGCGTCTGCTTTTTCCTGTTAGATCCTTAATCTCTTTCCTGGCTTCGGAAGATGGGGCAGGGCACTAACCACTGGAGAGAATTAGGCTTCCTGCAGGAAGCAGGATTGGATCTGAGCCTTGGTACTGCACTAGCACTCAGGGAGATCTTACGTCAAAAACTGCCTCAAACACTTAACTTCAACTCTGCCTCAGTTTCCTCATCTGCAAAACCATCCATCTCCCAGGATTGTTGTGAAGACCATTGAGATGATGTATGTAAAACACCTTGCAAATCCTAAAATGCTGTACAAATACTAGTTACCGTCATCACGAATCATAGTTCCAAGAGCAGAGGGTGAGGGAGGACTGCTTGAAAGATCATGGGAGAAAAGGCGATCAGATTCAGTCCCATCCCTGGACCCTGACTGCCTTTAGAGCAGAACTCCAACAGGAAAGTTCAGGGACATACTTCTGTCCTAGTCAAGTTCTACTTATTCTAAGGAACAGGTACCTTGCCATTTTTCTCATAGCTTGATATCTCCAGGCAGCTATAAAACCTTCCATAGCTCTCTATTGCCTATAGACTAACAGACAGTGTCTTTCCCCTCAGCATTAATGGCTTCTGTGATCTGGCTCCCACTTTTACTTCATGATGTTCTCTTGCATGTGCTTTACATCCCAGCTGAACCAGACTGTTCATGGTTGATACACACAAGCTGTGTCCCCTCCAAGGCCATGAGTACCCTCTTTCCTCTTTCCCCCTCCTCCACCCAGTGTCTTTTTTCCTGCCAGGGAACCTTCTCTGATCCCCACTCTTAGCCCTCGCTATTGGCATTTTCTCCCTCCTCAATTTTCCCTGTGCTCTTGACTCTTCACATCCCCTCTCCCAACATCCCCAAGTAGAAAGTAAGCTCCTTGAGAGCAGACTATTTTATTTAGTCTTTGTCCCCAGCACCCAGTACAGTGCCCAGCACATGAGAGTCACTTGTCAAAATTTTCTTCTGGAGAGTAGGTAGTACTGAACAAGGCATCCCAGAGATCCCTGCTCTCAGGAACTTAATTTAAACCATAAAGTCACTGAATGATGGAGGTGAGGGGCTCCTTGAGAAATCATCCAGTCAAACCCTTGCATTCTACCAGTGAGGACCCTGAGGTGTTACATTGTTAAGTCACTTGGTCAATGTCACATAGGTTTGACCGTACACACCTTGACCCTTAAATCCTATGGTCTTTCAGCCCTCCCAAGGCCCCATAGATAGCGGGCATTAGGAACAGGCTCCAAACTCCCCAGCTCTCTCTCTTTCCATCATCCCGTGCTGTTTCAGACATATTACAAAAGCAAACTCATTCAAGGTGGAAAAGGCCATGAATCACCAGTAAACACACTGGGCGTAGTTTGATTTGTAGGCAAGGGGCAACTCATGAATCATCAATCTCAAAGGAGTGCTGTGTGACAGGTCTTGCTTCCTGGGCAGGGAGTCCCAAGGCTCCTCCTTCCATGAGAATCCTTGGGACACACAAACCTCTATCATTTTTTCCCTGAGGCAATTGGGGTTAAGTGACTTGCCCAGGGTCACACAGCTGAGGCTAGGATTGAACTCCTCTCCTCCTGACTTCAGGTTGGTGCTCTATCCACTGAACCACCTAGCTGCCCTTCTGTGCAATTTTCCATGGTTCCCCCTCCACTGCAAAGAAGGGAAGAGCATTTTCTCCACCCTTTCAGGACTGAAATTACACAATTTTCAGTTTCAGGTTTTTCTTTGTCTTGTGTAGTCATTAAGTAGCCTCAGGGAAAAAATAGTTACATGGAACATCATTCCCAACTCACATGTTGGTTAGTTTTGCTGAACTTTTCATCAGCCCATTTTTTCCCTCTTTTTGTTGTAAGGGATAACTCACTGAGTGGTAAGGGAGAGGAACTATATTCAGAAATTAAAGTGATATTTTAAAAAATAGCAGTAAAACTTAAAAATGTAAAAAACAAAACAAAAAATAAATAAAACTTCCAAACCCAGCTAGCATCTTTAGAGTGATGAATAAGCAAGTGAGATAATGCTACTCATCACCTGAGTTACTTTAGGCAAATTACTCAATACTTCTCATTTCCTCTGAAATGAGGTTGGACTCATGAACTCTAAGGTCCCTTCTGGCTACAAATCCGCCTCCTATCCCACAATACCTCCCTTAGCCATTACCGAGTTAACATGGGGGTCTTTACATTTTGAAATAAGAAAATATTTTCCTTGTATAGAATCCCTCCCTATTTACTCCTAGCATGATTGTGCCTCTTATGCCATAAAAAATATCAATTGGCTAGATAACAGGCTCAGACCCAGCCCCAAAGCCCAAGATTAAATAGGTCTTAACTCTGGGAGAAAGAAGATGATCTTAATTGCTGTTAATGCTCAGTTGACTTTGCTGGCTTATCCCCAAAAAAGAGCAGAATTGGAAGAAGAGCATCTAAGCTAATTACACCCAGACAGGAGGAAAAGTGACTAAAAAATGATGGAAAAGCAAAGATCTTCATCCCAGTGTTGAGGTTGGGAAGGGGACCCCAAAAGTTTGGGGTCACAGACCGGTATCACGAGTGTCTCGAAAGAATTTTCAGGCTTGAACCCATTTCCTAGTCAAGGGGCAAAGTTTTATTGTAATTGTTCAAGTGGGCTAAGTTCCAAATGAAATTAGCAAAAGCCAGGAGAGCCCTTTATCCAGCTTTCTGTCATTGACACGCTAATTCTATGGCCCACAGGTAGGGCAGAGGGGTGGAGGTCTCCAGAATTTGGTGCTCACTGACCAGATTATGAGTCAGCAATGAACTGAGGAGAGGTCTATTCTCAACATTGTCCTTCTTAGATCGGAGTGTGGGAAGTCCTGAGGCAGACTCCAAAGCCAGGAGATTTAAGATTACTGACATTGTTAGAACAGAAATCTCCCTAAAATCAGGGGACCCCATATCATTGCTGTATCACATCACAAGCAAACAATCATCCATCCAAGGCTGGAGGGAGACTCTGGGAAATGATTAGGAAGTTCTATGGATTGGAGGGAATTATTTAAACTTTAATAGTTACTAATCAGTTCAGTTAACTTGTATGAGTGTTTGGGATTGAGTTTTTAAGCACGGATTCTCAGATTTGGAAGGGACATCATTGGCCCTCTAGTCCAACCTTTAAGTCCCAATGGACCTTTGCTCGAAGATATCTAGTGCAGGAGAATCAACTGTTCCTAAGGCAGTGCACCCCACTTTGGGGCAGCCAACATGGCAGAAGTTTTCACTGTTATTGAGCCTCAATAATATTTCCACTGATCTTTCCTCTGTATTTTGCCTTTTGGGGCCATTGAGCCTCAATATATATTTCCCCTGACTTTTGTTCCTTATTCTGCCTTTTGGGGCCATTGAGTCTCAATATATAGATTTCCCCTGACTTTTGTTCCTTATTCTGCCTTTTGGGGCCACCGAGCCTCAACATATATATGGATTTTCCCTGACTTTTGTTCCTTATTCTGTCTTTTGGGGCCAATGAGAACAAGGTATCCACTGAGGACTCAGTCTCTGATTTCCTTGGTAATGATACTCTTTGTACCGATATACTCTTTTTAAAGAGGGGTATCAAGAGACTAAGTGACCCAGGTTCACATAGTCAGTATGGATCAGGGGCAGAACTGGACTCAAATCATCCTCACTCTGAAGCCAGCTCTCTCTGGGGCTGCCCTCTCTAAGCATTCTTTCTAAGTCCATTTTTCAGATGAGGAAACTGAGATTCCGAGAGGTTTATCAGTTTGTCCAAGGTGACCAAATGTCAAAAGCACAATCAGAACCCAAGGGCGTAGGATCATTGCTCTGGAGTTGGAAGGGACTTAAAGTGACCAACTATCCCAATCCCAGCATTTTGCAAATAAGGAAACTGAGGTAGAGAAGAGTTGAACAATTTGCCCAGGGACACACAGCACATAAATGAGGGTATCAGGATTCAAACTCCACACAGCTCCTGGCTCCCGTTCCAGTATGCTTCTCTCTACTCCACACTAGCCCTCCTAGACCCAACTTTGTGAAAGGGGAGGCTTGGTTGGGGCATTTAATTCAGCCGGAGCTTGAGCCTAGAGGCAGAGAGCTCCCTGGGAGAGCAGCCAGACTACGAGGGGAGTCCCAGGTGTGGATCTTACCTTCACAATAACTTCCATAGCCCTGGAGTTGCTTTTCTTGGCTTCCCCAAAGGACCTGACATTGAAGGAGCAGATCCTCAGGGCCTGGAAGCCGTCCAGGGGGAGCAGCAGCAGCAGCAGCAGCTTCAGGGGGACCCCCAGTCTTCCTGCCATGTTGGGGCCCGAGGTGCAGCTGGGCGAGTCGCTGGCGCTCCGAGCACAGGCAAGTTGTGGTGCAGCCTGCTGCTGTTTGTAGGGTGCAGACAGCAGGAATAACTGGCTTCCTTGCTTCTGCCAGCTTTCACTTCTCTGAGGAATTGAAGGTCACAGGCTGCTTGCCCAGAGGGAATCTCCTGCCTTTTAAGCAGCACTAATTGCGGCTTGTCACTTGTTTTCCACATTAGGAAATCGGTTTAGTGTTACTCCCCAGCCTTCCCCATCCTGGGGGGTAGAGATGACTAAGAGTTAGTGTGGATTCCAGAGGTTCATAGCTGCCTCTCATCTTCCCTGCTCTTGCCACAGCTCCATCTCCACAAGTCCCGTTTCCTTCCTCTTATAGACCTCTGGTGTTCCCAGGGTTGTCAGAAATGGCCTGGGTTTTTGGGGAGGGGTCACCTGGAACCCTCCTGGGGGAACCCAGTGGAGAAGCACCTAGCATCATGACTTTTACATCAGAGGGTTACTGTGGGAAAGCCTAATGGCTTGGGATATCTTACCACTCACCAAATAAGCAAATTCTCAAGCACCTACTATGTCTAAATAGTGAAGTGATCGAATGAGGGGCTTCAGGAAGACTCATTTTCCTGAGTTCACATCCTGCCTCAGAAACTTACTAGTTGTGTGACCCTGGGCAAGTCACTCAGTCCTGATTGCCTCAGTTTCCTCATCTGTAAAATGAGCTGGAGAAGGAAATGGCAAAGCATTCCAGTATCTCTGCCAAGAAAATATCAAATGGACATGATGGACATGATTGAAAAGAGATGTGCCAACCATTGTGCTAAACAGTTGTGATTATATATTTTTTACATATAGTTTAACATATTTAACATGTATTAGATTACCTGCCGTCTAGGGGAAGGGGAGGAAATTAGAAACACAAAGGCTTTGCAAGGGTCAGTGTTGAAATATTACCCATGAGTATGTTTTGTAAACAAAAAGATTTAATAATTTAAAAAAAGTTGTGGTTGCTGTTCATCCTTAGTTCTCCAAAGGGACCAAAGGGAGGGGGGGGGGAAGGATGTCTTGACTTGCAAGTGAATTGGACTTAAATGAGGCCGGCTATGCAAAACCATCAGCCCCAGTCTTTCCTCCAGGGGATAAAAAGAAAGGCAAAAAGACTGTCTTAACGAGTTCACTGTCTAAAAGGGAGACAATTTGTTGAGACAAATTGTAGATTAGATAAATTGGAGATAATTAGCGAAGGGAAGAAATTACCATTAAGGGGGTTGGGAAAGGTTTCCTGTAGAAGGTGGGGTTTGAAGGAAGCTGGGAAGCCAGGAGGCAGAGTGGAAAAGGGAGAGCATTCAGGTCTGGGGACCACCTGGTGGGAAAGTATGGAGGCAGGAGGAGGGTCTTGTGTAAGAAACTGCCAGGAGATCCGATTACAGAGTACATGGCGGGGACTGGGGGCAAGAAAACTGAAAATGTAACCAGATTGTAAAGGATTTTGAATGGAGCATTTTACACTTGCTATTGTTGGAAGGAGACACTTGATTTTATTGACTTGGTGTCTGGTGCCATAGTCAACTGTGCATTAGGAAAATCTCTTTGGCAGTTGAGTGTGGTTGGACTGGAGTCCAACTTGTGACAGGTAGACTAACCAGCAGGCGATTGCAATGGTCCATGTGTGAGATGATGAGGGCCTGTACCAAGATGGTAGCAGTAGCAGAGGAGAGGATCCGGTCATATATTTGTAGGATATTACCAAAGTCAAGTTGACCGCTCTTGGTAACAGACTGAATATGGCCGGGGTAGGGAGGTGGGGAAGTGAAGATCCAGGATAATCCGTAGGCTGTGAATTAGAAGAACTAGGAGGCAGTGGTCCCCTAGGTGATGATAGAAAAGGGAAGACTTAGGGAGAAAGGTAACGAGTTCATTTGGACATGTGGGGTGGAAGATATCTGTGGACTATAGCAAGCAGGAATGGTGGAAACCACCAGCAGGCCTAAGTGAAGGGGGCTAATATGAATGAGCCTGGAAAGGTAGGTGGAGGGTTTTTAATGTCAGCTTGAGTTTATCATTTGATCCTAGAGGCAAAAGAGAGGCAAAGAAGATTTTTGAGCTGTGGAGTGACAGGAGTAGAGATGTGATTAGGAATCTTATTTTGGCAGCCATGTGGAGGAAGATATCGGAGAGAGGAGAGATTGGAAACATGGAGGCTTAGATGATGAGGGCATGAGCTAGGGTGGCAGCCA
The DNA here is from genome assembly GCF_048593235.1 of Sminthopsis crassicaudata. Taxonomy (NCBI): domain Eukaryota; kingdom Metazoa; phylum Chordata; class Mammalia; order Dasyuromorphia; family Dasyuridae; genus Sminthopsis; species Sminthopsis crassicaudata. Next base: position 737,943,073 of record NC_133617.1, on the reverse strand, counting down.
TGTGAGCAGAGAAAGGGAAGGATGAGAAAAAGCAAAAAGGAATCCAGTGAAGTCTTACTGATTCATTCAAATTGAGGGGACCCCCCAGGTCAGAATCTGTGAACAGCTGAAATCTTAAAGAATTTCATAAAAGAAAACGGTTTTATCTGTAAAGGTGTAGGGCCTTTGGAGTCTGTGGCAGCCTTATCTGTCCACAAAAGGGCCAGGAATATGGCTAAACATTAGTTCAGTCTCCACCTGCCTTCTAATCTCTCAGCTTGACCCTGTACCTTCTCTTTACCTTCTCACCTACATGGACTAACAGAAGAGATTTAGGGTTTGCAAAAAGGAATGCTGAATTCTCAGAGCTGTTGGATAGTTTTTAGGCAAATCCCTTTTACTTGGTTTTTAGCCTAGCCACCATCAGAGATAAATATTTAGAAGAATATTGACTAATAAACATGGGATCAGTAGACTGATTGAGGGCCTCAAGTAGAAGAGGAGTTCAGAAAAAAAAAATAGATTAAGCCTGAAGGTTTTAGCTGCTTGAAATAACCGTGTACCCTGACCTGAAGAACTCAGCCCCTCGGATGATGAATCTCTAACTGGAGAGATAAAAGGCTTTGCCAACCAAATATCAAAAGGAACCAGAAAGGGAAGGCTTTTCTTCTGGTCCTGGACAAAGACTCTTTCCTGAAATTTCTAGGAAAAACTTCTATCTAGTTATAAGCAAAAAGAGTATGGCAGCACTCTACCCAAGGATTTCCTCTGAGCCCGATTCTGGAGGCAGTAGAGACTAGAACAGGGATGCACCCAGCAGAGAGCAACATAAAATCATTTGAATGTCACAGGAGGCAGTTTATGACATCACAAAAAGATCCCAGAGGCCCCTCAGCTTTGAGGTGTGCATATCCTTCCACCTGACTTCCATAAATATGCACTCCTCCATACCTCCATGGACCCTGGCCATATGTGTAGCCTATCGGTGTTCTCCATATCATGTTCTCTCTGGGTGGCTACTTTCCCCACTCGTGCCATATGTATTTGTGGGAGAGTTCCTAGGTTTATGGGGGATATATTTTATTCCTACTTTTTCTCCTGTGTCAATTCATTATAAGCATTTGCTTTGAATTAATAATTGTTGTCTTCTGGTTAACTATTAAGAGTAACCCACCGGTGGGGGCTTTTGAACTCTAGTGTCTTAGAGGATGTAAATAAACACAATATATCTGAAATTATATACATTGTTTAAATATATTCTAAAACTAGGGTAGTTATCTGCTAGGGAACCTGCCCTACAAGTTGGAGGCTCCCTCCGGTTGCTACATTTGGTATACATTTGAATATACATTGTATTAACAATGTATTGCCAAATAGAACCTGGCTAGGATGGTATTATAGACCTACTTTATACTCACAAACAGAATTTGACAGTTGGAACAGTTTGCATCCTAGTCCAGTCCCTACATAAAGAATCCCCACTAACAAATGGGCATTGAGCCTGTGCCAAGGAGTGGGGACCCACCCCCTGTCTTGGCAACCTGTTCTGCTCCTGGATACCTCTGAATACTAGGATGTTTTTTCTTTACATCAAGTTTAAATGTGTCTCTTTGAATTGACTACTTTTTTCTAGGTTTTTTTTTCTACTGGGTCCAAACAAAACAATTGTAATCCTTCCTCCATGTGACAGCCCCTCAAATATTTGAAGACAGATGAATCTTATCGTCTCCAGGCTAAACTTGCCCCACTTTCTTCAAACAGCTTTTACATGACCGGAATCAAGACTCTCCCCCATTCTGACCGACTTCCTCTAGACTCTCTGAGCCAGCTCATCAATGTTTTTCTTAAAATGTGGCCCCCGAGCTAAGTGTGGAATCAGCCCTTTCATTATGTGCCATTGGATGCTGACAAGAGTTCATTCAACAGATCAAATGTAATCCATGAAATTGGTTTAAACCAGATTTGGGGGGGGGGAAGTGTGGTACAATGGAGAGAGCTCTGGTTTGGACTCAGATAACATGCCACATGTAAGATGGCAGCCATCATGACTGTTTTCTGGTCCTCATTTATAATTTGAGGGGTGAGAGTAGAAAACCTCAAAGGTCTCTTCCAGGTTATCATCCAAGTAAACCCTTTCACTGAATCATAAAATCTCCAAAGTGAAAAGAACTTCAAAAGATGTTTTATTTTCTTAATGTCTATCTCCTGTTCATGGACGTCCATACTCTGCCTGTGGCTCTCCAGACCTGGGGAAATCACAATCTCCTGAGCCAGCTCATTTCACTTTGGAATAGCTCTATGAATGGATTTCCATCACTCACTCATAGTTCTGCCTTCCGAGACCAAACAGCTAGGTTGTACAATGGGTTGAGCAATGGATCTGAAGTCAGGAAAAGCTGAATTCAAATTCAGCTTCAGACACATAATACTTCCCCCCATCAAGTCACTTAGCTTCTGTTTGCCTCAGTTGCCTCATTTGTTTGGGGATAAAAATAGCACTTGCCTTCCAGAGTTGTTTTGAGGATGCAATGCAGAGTTGTTTTGAGTTAATACAATGCCTGGCATGTTAGTTAGTTAGTTAATTAGTTAATTAGTTAGTTAGTTAGTTAGTTAGTTAGTTTAATAATAAAGTCTTATAGTCATTCTATCCTTTTGGACAAAGTTGCTGGGTTCAGGCTAAAAATTCAACTGATGCTCACTTTGTATCATGGTCCCAGGCTTTTCATTCTGCTCGTCCCCTTTCTCCAGACTCACTCAATTTTGCCAACTTCTTTCTAGAATGGGCTGCCCATCACTTCATGTGACAGTCTTGATATGGGCTGCCTGGGATACATCAGGACTGCTCTATCCCTCCTCTGGACACCCATTTCTTTTTCTTTCTTTCTTTCTTTCTTTCTTTCTTTCTTTCTTTCTTTCTTTCTTTCTTTCTTTCTTTCTTTCTTTCTTTCTTTCTTTTTCTTTCTTTCTTTCTTTCTTTCTTTCTTTCTTTCTTTCTTTCTTTCTCTCTTTCTTTCTCTCTCTCTCTTTCTTTCTTTCTTTCTCTCTCTCTCTTTCTCTCTCTTTCTCTTTCTTTCTTTCTTTCTTTCTTTCTTTCTTTCTTTCTTTCTTTCTTTCTTTCTTTCTTTCTTTCTTTCTTTCTTTCCTTCCTTCCTTCTTTCTTTCTTTCTTTCTTTCTTTCTTTCTTTCTTTCTTTCTTTCTTTCTTTCTTTCTTTCTTTCTTTCTTTCTTTCTTTCTTTCTTTCTTTCTTTCTTTCTTTCTTTCTTTCTTTCTTTCTTTCTTTCTTTCTTTCTATAGCTGTTCATTTACAAGACATATGCATGGGTAATTTTTCACCATCAACAATTGCAAAACCTTTTGTTCCAGTTCTTCCCCTCCTTCCCCCATCCCCTCCCCAGACGTCAGGCTGACCAATACATGCCAAACGTGTCAAAGCACAAGTTAAATACAATATTTGTATACATGGGACACCTATTTCTTTAGTCTTTTGAGCTGCCATTCCACATTTTGGAACTTATGATGGGTGGTAGTTCACTAAGAACTTCTAAATGTTTTCTCTCATAAACTTTTGTCCAACTACATTTCCTCCATACATTATGTCATAGATTGGTTTTTTGATGTTGTTGAGGGAATCAGGGTTAAATTACTTGCCAAGAGTCACATAGCTAGGAAGTGGCAAGTGTCTGAGGCTGGATTTGAACTGAGGTCCTTCTGATTCCAGAGCCAGTGCTTGCTGTATCCCCTGCAACACCAAGCTGCCCCCTACAGATTATTTTTTTTAATCCATGTAGGATTTTAGATTTCTCCTTAATAGATTTCAATGATTAGAATCAGCCTAGCATTTATCTTTTGGGATCCTACCTCTATTACCTATCCCTCTTGGCTCTGTATCACCCAAAAATTGTATTTGTGTACACCTTCCTCTAAGCAATTGATAACAACACTGAGCACCCCAGGGAAAGACTGGATCCCTGGGGCATCCACTAGAGACCTCCATCTAAGATGCTCTCTCTTCATTAATCATCACTCTTCAAGCCTGCTTCTTTAGCCACTTATATTTCTACCTACTGCACTAATATATAGACCCCATTTTTCTATCTTTAAGGATGCTTTGTCAGGTTTGTTTATGGCACCTACCAGACTACTAGGCCATCGAAAAAGAAAATAAGTTTTGTCTGGTTTGACCTAATGTATGAAACCATGTTGGTTTGTAGAGGTTACTGCCTCCTTTTGATTTTCTCCAAGCATCTTCTTTATCCCTTTAGGTGCTAGAATTTTGCCAAGAGTCAGAGTCAAGAAGCTCATTATTGTATAGTTGAAAAAAATCTTCTCTTTTTCCTATTTTTCTACTTAGTGTGAGTTGAATTTGGTCATGTATCACCCTTACCTTTGTGATCCTAACCTTGGCCAAGAGGTAGCTGGGATTCTAGGTAAAGATTTTGAGATAAAGAATATAGGACAGCTAGGTAATGTAGTGGATAGAGTACCAGCCCTGAAGTCAGAAGGACCTGAGTTCAAATTTGCCTTCAGACACTTGACACTTCCTGGCCGTGTGACCTTGGGCAAGTCACTTAACCCCAATTGACTCAGCAAAAAAAAAAAAGGAATAAATGTTCTGGGAGTGTGTGTGTGTGTGTGTGTGTGTGTGTGTGTGTGTGTGTGTGTGTGTGAAGTAGGAGATTATGATATGACAGATGTAAATGGCCCCAAGACCAGGTATATTATTTTCCACCCTTCCCCCAGAATCCTCTAGTCTCTGCCATTGATTGAAGCCCCAATGATTGTTTTCCCTCAGTTTTAAGAGGGTCCCTGTACCCCAGTCCCATTTAACCACTAAATAGATTAGCTTTCACAAAGACAAGTTTACTTCATGGGTAGAGCAAGAACAAACATGTAAACATCCTCCCCCAATATCCAAGGAGTGCAATTCCCTCCCTCCCTGCCCTGAATCTTTGGGGAGGGATGGAGAATTAGGTTCACAGATTAGCTCAAATCCTACCATTTATAGTCCCACCGGGTTCTGAGTCCAAAGCCACCTGGGTCTGTATGTTCCCCCATGGAAAGCCATGGAAGCTTTGGAAGGACTTGTGCCGTCCATTTCTTGAACGTAAGTGAAATTCTGCATCGATGAAATTTTATCACCTGGTTGTTAGAAGTGCTGAGAGGATCATAGCTAGCCAGACCTCTATTAAGTGCTTAAAATCCCCCTCTACCAAGCAAATGAGGCACTAGAGAGACAAGAAAGCATCATCCCCCACCCTCAAAGGGCTTTTATTCTGAAGCAATTCCAGTTGGGATTGAGAAGTGAGAAAGATGTGGCTCCATCCTTTAGAGGGGCTGGCTTATCTGTGGGCTGGGATGTGTATTATCGGCAGCCTCTTCTCAGGGTTCTAGGGAGGGGGTGACAGGATAACCATCTCTAAGCACCGTTTCCACCTGTCTTTCCAAAGCCAGAAAAATGAGCCTCACTAGGGACAGCTGGTAAAAAGCAGGAGGGTTTACCATCCATTCCATCTTACTGTCACCAAATTAGCCCAGAAATCCCGAACTGCAGGGGGTCTCTGAGCCTAGCTGGCACCAGGCTAGACCACTTGTCCTTCCATGACTGAAATAGAGCAGATCAAATCTTTGTGGAGCCTTTGGCCCACAATTTTGGCAATATGGAGCTGATCCCACCAATGAAGAGGGCTACCGGATTTTGTTCTTTTTGTTCTTGTCAGGTGGAGATCTACATCTCTTCTGAACAATCTCAGTGGCCAAGATTTGGAGATAGGAGTGAACTCAGGTTCCCAGCCCTGAGACCTTGGATCCTGGCAGTCATGCCCTTTGATCCAGGAAAGCCACTTTCTGCATGGTGGAGTGAAGGTGCTTCTGTCTGTCATTTAAAAATGGTAATGAATTCATCCATTCATTTACATGTTCCTTTATTTAAAGCAAAGAATAGGGAAAAAACATAGGTGGAGTCCAAAGGGCTAAGAAAGTTGGGGAGAGGGAGAGATAACTTTTAGCCTAGAAGAAGTCTTTCTACTGGACCACGTCAAACTCCATGATATGTATCTGTGCCTTTCCCCCATGATGTTCCCTGCCCTATATTGTAAATTCATGTAGAAATTGTCTTATCTGCTCCTCACTTTCCAATGGACTGCATGAGTTAGGTGCATGTTACTTTGTTAGATCATTTCTTCTTCTTTTTCCCTGAGGCAATTGGGGATAAGTGACTTGCCCAGGGTCACACAGCTAGGAAATGTTAAGTGTTTGAAACTAGATTTGAACTCAGGTCCTCCTGACTTCAGGGCTGGTGTTCTACCACTGCACCATTTAGCTGCCCCTGCTAAATCATTTCTTTTCTAACCTGTTGTTATAGTCTCCCTATTAACCCCCTGCCTCAAGTCTTCTATCCTTCCTCACTTTCTATAACAATCCAGCTTCTACATGATTGCTAACATGATAGTTTTAAGCACAGAATATAGAGATGTGAGATTTTGGAAATGTGTGACCAATATCTCCTTTTACCCTCACAAGCATCCTAGAAGGGAAGATTTAACATTATTATCATTTTCCAGAAGTCTTCTCAAAACATGGCACAGCTGTGAGTAATGGACCACCTCTATTTCTGAGGAACTGCAGTTGGAGGATCAGCCAAAGAGTGACGGAAAACCATGGAACGGAGTGGCAAAAAACAAGAAATATGACCAAAAGGAAAGTAATGCAAATGAAATGATGAGAATTGCTAGACTAGAGATATGTATGACCAGTACAAAAGATAAAATGTCCACTTACAAGTGGAGGGATGACCAATCACAGGATCAATGATTGCTAACTGAAGGAAACTTTAGAGTCCAACCGTCTCATTTTACATATGAGGTAACTGAGGCTGACTGCAATTTAGTGACTTGATCGGAGTTCTATAGTATTTGGGGCTGGATTTGAACTCAGCTCTTTCTAACTCCATATTCAGTACTCTACAGTTGCCTAACCTATTGATTGAGTTCATCATGTCTCTATTCAGTAGCTCCCTATTACCTATAAGATTAAATATAATCTCCTCTGGTATCTAAAGCCATTTGTAACCTGGATCAACTTACCTTTCCAGCCTTGTAACACATTATAGTATATTATAAACTTTACTGTCCAATCAAACCTGTCTTCTTGCTGGTCTTTGTATACAATGCTTCATCTCCCACTTCCATGACTGTGTACTTGTAATGCTCTCCTGCCTAGCTTCAGTTTCTCAGATTCTAGTTGCCACCAGCATTTAGCTCAAGCCCCACTTCCTACATGAAGCCTTTCTTTTTTTCTTTAAAATTTTTTGGGTCATTTTTATTTAAAGTTTTGAGTTCCAAATTCTGTCCCTCCCTTTTTTCTTTCCCCCTCCCTGAAATTATAAACAATCAGATATAAGTCATATATGTGAATTATGAAAACATTTCTATATTTGTTATTTTGTACAAAAAGATATTGGTTCAGCCTAACCATGAGCAATTATTATTTTTCCAATTGTTTATATCTGACTTTGTGTGAAAAGTGTTTTATTTATTTATGTTTAAAATAATAGCTTTTTATTTTCAAAATACATGCAATGATAGTTTTCAACATTCACCCTTGCAAAACCTTGTCCCTCTCTTCCCCTACTCCCTCCCCAGCAAGTAATCCAATATATGTTAAACATGTACAATTCTATATATATTTCCACATTTATCATGTTGCACACAAAAAAATCAGATCAAAAAGGGGGGGATGTGAGAAAAAAAAAACAAAGCAAGCAAACAACAACAACAACAAAAAAGTAAAAACAAACAATGTTGTAATCCTCAATCAGTCCTGATCTCTTTCTGGATTTAGATGGCTCTCTGCATCACAACTCTAATGGAATCGACCTGAATCAATTAATTGTTGAAAAGAGCCACTTCTATAAGAATTAATCATCACATAATCTTGTTGCTGTATACAGTGTTCTATTAATTCTACTTACTTCACTTAGCATCAGTTCATGTAAGTTTCTCCAGGTCTCTCTGAAATCATCCTGCTGATCATTTCTTACAGAACAATAATATCCCATAATATTCATATAGCACAATTTATTCAGCCATTCTCCAATTGATGCATATCCACTCAGTTTCCAGTTTCTTGCCACTACAAAAAAAAGGCTGCTATAAACATTTTTGCACGTGTGGGTCCTTTTCCCTTTTCCAGTAGAGACACTGCTGGATCAAAAGGTATGTACAGTTTGACAGCCCTTTGGGCACAGTTTCAAATTGCTCTCCAGAATTATTGGACCAGTTCATAACTCCACCACTATGTATTAGTGTCCCAGTTTTTCCACATCTCCTTCAACATTTATCATTACCTTTTCTTGTCTGTCATCTTAGCCAATTTGAGAGGAGTGTAGCAGTACCTCAGAGTTGTTTTAATTTGCTTTTTTCTGATCAACAGAGATTTAGAGTATTTTTTCATATGGCTAGAAATGGTTTTAATTTATTCATCTTAAAAAGTATCTGTTCATATCCTTTGACCATTCATCAACTGGAGAATGAATTGTATTTTTATAAATTTGAGGCCTTTATCAAAACCCTTGGATGTAAAGATTTTTTTTTCCAAGTTTTTTGCTTCCCTTCTAATGTTGGCTGCATTGGTTTTGTTTGTTCAAAACCTTTTTAGTTTAATATAATCAAAATTATCCATTTTGCATTTCATACTGTGCTCTTCTTCTTTGGCAACAAATTTTTTCCTTCTCCATAAATCTGAGAGATAGACTATCCTTTGTTCCTCTAATTTGCTTATAATATCACTCTTTATGCCTAAATCATGAACCATTTCGACCTTATTTTGGTGTATGGTGTTAGGTGTGGGTCATTGCCTAATTTCTTGCCATACTAGTTTCCAATTTTTGCAGCAGTTTTTGTCAAATAGTGAGTTCTTATCCCAGAAGCTAGGGTTTTTGAATTTACCAAACACTAGATTACCATAGTAATTGACTATTTGTCCTGTAAACCTAATCTATTCCACTGATTGACTACTTAGCCAGTACCAAATAGTTTTGATGACCATGCTTTATTATATAGTTTTAGGTCTACGCCACCTTCATTTGCATTTTTCCCATTAATTCCATCAAAATTCTTGACCTTTTGTTCTTCCAGATGAACTTTGTTATTTATTTATTTATTTATTAGCTCTATAAAGTAGTTTTCTGACAGTTTGATTGGCATGGCAATGAGTAAATAGATGAATTTTGGAAGAATTGTCATTTTTTTTTTAATGTTAGCTCAGCTTACCCATCAGCACTTGATATTTTTCCAATCATTTAGATCTGATTTTATTTGTGTACAAAATGTTTTGTAATTGTGTTCATATAGTTTCTGATTTTGCCTTGGCAGTTAGACTCCCAAATAATTTATATTATCTACAGTTATTTTATTTTATTTATTTATTTTGCTAAGGCATTGGGGTTAAGTGATTTGCCCAGGGTCACACAAGTAGGAAGTGTTAGGTGTCTGAGATCAGATTTGAACTCAGGTCCTCCTGACTTCAGGGCTGGTGCTCTATCCACTCCTTCACCTAGCTGCCCCATCTACAGTTATTTTAAATGGAATTTCTCTTTGTATTTCTTGCTCTTGGACTTTGTTGGTAATATATAAAAATGCTGATGATTTATGTGGATTTATTTTGTATTCTGCAACTTTGTTAAAGTTGTAGATTATTTCTAATAGCTTTTTAGTAGATTTTCTGGGGTTCTCTAAGTATACCATCATATTATCTGCAAAGAATGATAATTTGGTTTTCCCATTACCAACTCTAATTCCTTTAATTTATTTTTCTTCTCTTATTAGAAAAGCTAACATTTCTAATACAATATTGAATAGTAATGGTGATAGTGGGTAACCTTGTTTCACCCCTGATCTTATTGGAAATGCTTCTAGAATATCCCTATTACATATGATGCTTGTTGATGGTTTTAGATAAATGCTACTGATCATTTTAAGGAAAACTCCATTTATTCCTATGCTCTCTAGAGTTTTTTAATAGGGTGTAGAATGTTGTCAAATGCTTTTTCTGCATATTTTGAGATAATCATATGTTTACTGTTAGTTTGGATAGTCATGTAGTCAATTATGCTAATAGTTTTCCTAATATTGAACCAGCCCTGCATTCCTGATGCAAATCCTACTTGGTCATGGTGTATGTTCCTGGGGTAACTTGCTGAAATCACTTTACTAATATTTTATTTAAAATTTTTGCATCAATATTCATTAGGGAAATTGATCTATAATTTTCTTTCTCTATTTTGACCCTACCTGGTTTAGGCATCAGCACCATATCTATGTCAAAAAAGAAATTTGGTAAGATTCCTTCTTTCTCTATTTCTCCAAATAGTTTGCACAGTATTAGAATGAATTGTTCTTGAAATGTTTAAATGGAGAATTTTTCTTAGGGAGTTCATTAATAGCTTGTTCAATTTATTTTTCTAAAATGGAACCATTTAAATAATTTATTTCCTTCTCTGTTAATCTGGGCAATCTATATTTTTGTAAGTATTAATCCATTTCACATAGATTATCAGATTTATTGGCATACAACTGAGCAGCATAACTCCTAATTATTGCTTAATTTCTCTTCATTGGTGAAAAGTTCACCCTTTTCATTTTTGATACTAGCAATTTGATTTTCTTCTTTCCTTTTTCTAATCAAAACAAATATTTATGTTTTGTTTTGTTTCCATAAAGTCAACTCTTAGTTTTGTTTATTAATTCAATGGTTTCTTAATTTCAATTTTATTAATCTCTTTTACTTTAAGAATTTCAAATTTAATATTGGAGGTTTTTAATTTGTTCTTTTTCTTGCTTTTTTAGTTGCAAGCCCAATTCATTGACCTCTTTATTTTATGCAAGTAAGCATGTAGACATATAAAATTACCCAATAAAGGGTAATAAAGTGGTAATAAAACCACTTTGGCTGCATCCCACAAATTTTGGTATGTTGTTTCATTATTGTCATTCTCTTGGATGAAATTATTTATTATTTCTCTAATTTATTGTTTCAACCACTTGTTCTTTAGCATTAGATTATTTAGTATGAAAAGTGTTTTAAAGTTGTGTTCATATAGTTTCTGGGTTATTTTAAATGGAATTTCTCTTTCTATCTTTTGCTGCTGGAATTATGTAATATGTAGAAATTCTGATGACAATTACAGGAAGCCTCTTGAAAGCTCTCTTGATAAACAGTGCCCCTTCCAATAATTACCTTGAATTTACTTTGAATATATTTCTAAATGTACTTATTATCCTCCACACTCCTTACTTCCTCTCTCTGTCTTCCCCCATTTGGCAGCATGTAAGCCCTTAAAAGGGTTTCCTTGAAAGGAAGAATCATTTAATTTTAGTCTTGGTATATCTAACTGCCAGCAGGGTTTGCACAGAGTCAGTATTCCTAATCCCTGATGGATTGAGAAATATTTCCCTAGAATAGATGCTAATAATAAATGTTACTCAATCGATCGACCGATTAAAGGAATAAAGCATCTTTCCTGAGTTTGGAGAAGCTCCAATTCCTTACATTGTGTTCGTAATAAGAAATCGGGTCAGGTTATAAAATAATGAAAACTCTTCAAGAGTTTGGATTATATTGGCAGCCTGGGTCAGCAGGTAGAGAGATGGCCTCAAAGCCGGGAAGACCTGGCTTCACATTCTGCCTCTGGAACACACTGATCAAGTGACCTTGTACAAATTGCTTAACCTCTTAGAGTGTAGGTTGTAGAGAAAGTACTAAATTGCATTGGTGGAGGGAGTTCCCCCATCTGGGAGTTCTCTATTCTAATCAAGTCTTTATCAGACAGATGAAATTGTATACTCTTTCTTGAACAAATAATGTAATTGGTGAAAATACTAACTGGTCTAGAATGAAACAGAAGAAGGACAGCAAACATGCTGGTTTGCCTTTAGGGAAATGATCTCTAAACAATCTCAAGTGCTTCTTGTCTCCTTAAAAACAACAGTCTTCTAGTGACATGTACAGCTGTGAGTTATAGATCATCACAATTTCTGAAGAACAGCAGCTGAAGATCAGCCAAAGGGCAATGCAGAAACCCAGGATAGGGTGAGGGAACTGAGAAATATGACAAAAAGGGAACCTCTGTAAGTGAAGGTGCTATGTATATCACTAGATCGGATCTATAATGGATACAAAAGATGAGGTGAACAAGTAGAAAGTAGAAGGATGACTGATCAATTAAAGGATCAGAGATTAATGATTAGAAGGGACCTTAGAGTCCAACTGTTTCAATTTATGGATGAGGAAACTGAGGCACATAGATTAAGTGCTTTTCCCATAGCTCATAGCTATTAAATGTCTGAGGTAAGATTTGATTTTAAGTCTTCCTGATTCTGTGGTCCTGCTTGCAATCCTTTATTCTTCTATCCTATCTCTGAGGGCCAATTGGTATCTAAGATAGTTCAGGGGAATGGGAAAAAAGCTTTCAGCATACTGTAGTGGACAAATATGAAGGCATGAACAAGTGTGGTCCAGTGTAGACTGCGATGGATGGGCGGTAATCTGAAAATTGGAGGGGGCACCCATATTGGGAAGATCCAAGATCCATCATAGTACCCACAATTAATCTTTGCACTGGCAACTCATCTAATTGGAAGTTAGAATATTGGCCAACAGTTGGTGACCAGTTGATGTGCAACAAGAATGATGATAATAATAACAACTAAGGTTTATGTTATGTTTTAAGACTTGCAAAGTATTTTAGAAACATCTTCTTATTTCAGTCTGTCGGGTAGGAACTCAAGGTGCCTATATCCCCATTTTCCAGATGAGGCTTCTGAGGCTCAGAAAGGTTAAGTAGAGAAAGCCATTTCCTACTGTATAACTTTGGATAGGTCACTTGGGCTTAGAGATTTAATTAGAAGGGGTCTTAAAGGTCATTGAATCTAGTACTCTCATATTACAGATAAAGAAACAGAGGCAGAAAATTGTCAAATGACTTGCGTAATGTCACCTGTCTAGTAATTGTCTTAGAACCTAGACTTTTTGTCTCCAAACTGAGTGTTCTCTCCACTGTGTTACGCTTGGTTTAAGTTTCCTTAGGAATAGTGAGATGAGGGCCTTAGATCTGTTGGTTTCTAAGGTCCCTTCCAATTGTGAATCTATGATGTTGCCATTGGGTCAGAGATAGAAGTTGAAGCAGGCTTTTCAGGTCCAAGACCAGCACCATATTTACTACATGCTATTTGAAGCTATCAAGCACTAGAGAGATAAAGGTTAACCAAAACAAAATAAAACAAAACAAAAATCCCACTATATCACCAAAAGATAGTCCCTGACCTCAGATTCCTTCTTTCTAATGAGGGGAGACAACATGACCTTGGATGATTCAAGGTGATTTGAATGGGGAGAGAAAATTGGCCACTGGAACAATCAAGGAAGGATTCCAGAAGGAGATGGCACTGTGGCTAAGGCCAGAAAGAAGAGCTGGACTCTGAGAGGTACAGATAAGGAGGGGACATATTTCAGGAATAAGGAAAAAGTCAAAGGTCCCAGCATAAATTGGTTTTCACTGGGGGTTTCTGAGAAGTCAGAGACTAGAACAAAGATGGCTTCAGGGCTTTGCCTAGCTGAGTGGCACCTAGGGTATGCTGGGAAGAAGAGACCCATTTCCTACTTTTAATGTTTTGGAGCACAAGGAATATCTAAATCACAAGTATTGTGTTGCAAAAGTTCCTTCTCCTTTTCTCTCCCCAATAAAGTCTATGGAAGAAAGCTCACTTGACTGGAATCCTATCATTTGATAGGAGGATAGGGATCCTGATCCTGATTCTACCCAATTTTAAGAACTTAATTTAAGAAATTAATATCTCTGTGTCTCAATTTCCTCATTTGTAAAAATGAGAGGAGTTAGACTAGATGTAGTTGCTCCTGATTTGGTTGAATTTGACACTAAAAAGTCTGTTCAGATTTTGACTCAGCTACTTCTTATTGTTTAGTCATTTTTCAGTTCACATTCAACTCTTCTTGACTCATTTGGGTTTTGTCTGTTTCACCAGTGCTTAGTACAATGCCCAGCACATAGTAGGGACTTAATAAATGCTCATTTTACAGAATTGAGGTGATGGAGCTGGAATAGATGATATAGATGGAATAGATAGGTCTTTTCCAGTTCTGACATTTATTGTTTGGAGCATTTTTCATGGAAACTGTCTAGAGTTTGTTCCTGAGCTAAGCCACCAAGAGATTAACCCACAATGCTTCTAACATATAGGACCCTTCCAACTGGGGACATCAAGAACCAGCCATTATCCCTTTAATAGTAGTCTGCTATCTGTCAATAAAAAGGAAACCACCAACAGCTGCAGTGGCAGTCAGCACCCAGCAAGAATGGCTTGAGGAGGCCCCCTCCCTCTTCAGGGCATTAGACAAAGGACATTGTTCATAAAAGACAATTGGGTCTGTGTGGAATTAACTGAGTAAAAACACTCTCATGGGAATATAGCCTTAAACTATACTTTAATTTCTATTTGAGAATTTATAATAACAAATAGAGCTAAAGCTAAAAAGTTGCAGGTGTTCCTCCCCTCCTGTTTCCCACCACCTCTTAATTAGCATTTAAGTACCTCTTTTAAAGTGTGTGGCTCAGAAATGGTGAGGGGTCACCATTTTTAAAAAAAGCTGGAGAGATCTCTAGGAGCAAAACAAAAGTTTATTGTACGTTCTGGTGAGATCGGGAGTCCCACCTATGGAGCAGGCAATCGAAGGGAGGAGGCACCTTTCAGGACAGGTTTGACATTTAAATCCCTAAAGCAAATACCCCTCCTACCACTGACCCTTATCCTCATTGGCTGAGGGTCTCACATTCTAAACACGGAAACTACCCAAGAAATTAAACTTGGCCAATAAGTACATAGTTATCCATATTTGATTGAAATAGGGAGAAAATTAATGTCATGGGAGTATAGCAGGAAAAGGTTGCCCTTGAATCAATGCTGAAAGACTTTCAGGCCTACTCTGAAGTAGATGAAGCCTTACTCGATTTTTTCACAACTGTCCTGAGAGATCTCACCTCATCTCGTTCAAAAGACAAATTGTTCTTTTGTTTCTGGGATAGATGTCCATGTAAGCCTGGACTCCCCCAAACGATAAGAGAAAAGACCAGGGCTGGTGAGATGGGAACCTCCAGGGCTCTGCATTCAGAGTATTTAATCTTTTTGTTTTGCAATTTTTACTTTGCACTCCTTTTACTGACAAATATCTTGTCAAATGGGAGATACCCTTTCTCATGAGTTTGTAATAAGCCCCCCTTAGGTCCTCTGCAAGGAATGAACCCCAAGTTGCCCCTTTTTATAATTGAAACCTTGGCTAGAAACTGGGGCAGCTCTTGATGGGGGTTGGGAGCAGTTTGAGCTGGAATCAGAATAGAAAATCTTGGAAGTGAATGAGTATCTCTGGGCTAATTTCCAACTCAATAGGATTAGGAATGGTCCTGGACTCAACCAGTCCCACCCAGATAACAGAATGCAAACCACTTTATCTTAATTCTCTGGGGCAGGTCTCTCAGGAGAGAGCTTAGTGATCCCCCCAAAGTCAGAGAGAGAGAAAGAGTTTCAGCGCTCCCCTCATCACTTGCAGAGGATCTAACATGCCATGGCAAAGAACCTCTCTCTCCCCTCGGCATAAGCTGCAACCCTCTGCCCGCTGAAATGATATTCTCTTTCAGTGTTACTCCATCTTTATCTTTCTATTTCCCTAACAAGACCTTATTCACTTTCTCTGCTAGGATAGGATTTTTCTGCTAAAAACTTTATATTCCTGTTTCAGGACCTTGCCACCAAGGAATTCAGTCTTTCTATTTATGCATAGCAAAGGCTGACTTCCCAATGCCAACAATAAACTTTAATTTTGCCAGTCTAGCTTTTCAGGTTCGTAAAACTTTATGAAGGACCTCTGCACCAACCAAAGGGGTTCTCACAACTCCCTGTACTATGCTGAATTCTAGGAGAATCGAGGGAACCCTGAACCTCTTCATTTGGCTCCCTGATCGAGAATCGAGGGGAATCCCCTCGATTCTCCGTCAGGGAGCCAAACCTCTTCAGTTTGAACTCAGCAATCCTGAAAGGATTTTAGGTATTGAGATATTATTATTCTCAATTTACATGAAGTTGGGTTTGGAAGGTTACTCTGAGGGATTCCCAGGACTTGCTTCATCATGGGAAACCGTAGTTTCCACTACCTATTACCATCTTCATATTCCTATAATTGAGAGAGGCTGCCTTAGAATTGGGAAAACCTCAGTTCACACATTCTCTGTGTGACTCACTTGGCCTCTTGCTATCCTAGCAGTTTTCCAAGACCATATGATGAGCATCCAATATGTTTCCAAAATCTTCATCTCTGTAGACTAAGCCGTAACTGAGCAGTGACCATTTGCCCAATAATCCCTAAAAGGTACAAGTGAATCTAAGCTTCTTCTTGGTCGTGTCAATAAGTGGTGGGGGATAGTGAAGAAGCCATCCTTTTCAGTGCAAATGAGCTCCCCAAAGCTTCCGTGTCTTTTACAGGGAGAGAATGATTCATTCACATGAAGGGGCTCACCCTCTAAAAAACAAATTGAGTTGTATGCCTCTTGTGATTTGAAAATTAGCTGAACTTTGAGGTTGCAGATAAGGAAACTGAGGCTCATGGAGGTAAGTGCGGTGCGCAGGGTTGCACAGAGGATATGGCTCAGAGGCAGATTTCAAACTCAGTCCAGAATTGCTGATTATCGTCTCCACAATTGATTTCCATTAGCTTCCAGACATAGTTCTACCTTAATGGGGAAAACAAAATCTTTATGCCCTTGTGACATCTAGGCAGCTCTTTGCATGGAGCCTCTGTATGTTAAAACCGGTTCAACTGGGTATGAGCTGCTTTGAAAGCAAACCCTTGAAGGGGTATCATGATGTTGTGGAAGGGGCCCTGGTTCTGGAGGTTGGAGCTGCCAGGGTTCCGGGCTTCCTCCTGCCAAGTGAACTCCACTGAGTCACTGAGCTCCGTCTGAGACTTAGTTTCCATATCTGTAAAGTCTTGCTAATAGTACCTGCCTTGCCCACCTCCTACAGCTGTGGGGAATACCCATGACCCAATGGATCAGAAATTTGCAAAGTGTTAACTAAGTGCCAGGGCGGGTGGAACTAAAGGGGAAAGTCCCTTCTCGGGTGCAGCTTAACAATGATTTGGCAATTTGCTGATCGTTTATCATTTATGTGATGTACCCTGATACTTGGGAGAGCCCAGCCTCAGAGCTGGGGGTTCAAGCACTGTGCATCCTGATTGTGAGTAAGCTGGTTGGCATCTTGGGGTCCTGGGCAGCCCTGTCAGTCATAGACTACTGGTGGAAGTGATTTCTACAATCCCGTTCCGCCATTCTGATGAAATCAGGAATTCAGCCACCCTTCCTCCCCAGATCCCCAAATCAGCCCCCGCCAATGTTTCAGGGGCTTAGGGAGCACTTGTCAGATAAAACTGGTCCTGGAGTACATGCTGATCTTTCGAAACAATCCAGCCTCTGCGATGTTACCAGAGTATCGGTCTAGTAGGAAAGAGGGGAAGCTAATAGAGAGGAGAGTTCAGTTTTCAAAGACCTTAGTGACTCCAAAATTGCTTGAATCTCCAGCAGATCTGATTCCTTGGCCAAAACATCCTCACAAGCTACCCTTGGGAGATGGACACCCCTTCGTACATCCTAGACAGAGCCCGGATCTCTGTCAGGCCAGAACCCAAGGATCCAAGAGTCCAAGTCCATCATTTTGCAGGGAAGAAACTGGGGGCACAGGGAGAGCAGGGACCAGGCTGGCGGTGGTGGAGAGGAGTCTCCCTCTTTCCTCTGTAGCACATGGCTCCAGGTCATGCTGACTTAAGGGTCTCCATGCCTCCCTTGTGGGAATATAGAGTGCCAACAAAGGAACAGGAAACATGTGTTCAAGAAAACCCAGTGATCAGAAGTGGGAAGTGTATTTTTTTAACCTCTTTCTCTGGGAGGTGTTTCCATGGAGACACCAATGCATCCCCATGTCTTGTGTTCCCTGCATTCATAACCCTGGAGGTCCATTTATTTTTACTGAAACTAGAGTCTGCTCAGAAAATGATACCTGATGCAAATAAACCAGGCCCTCTGTGCCCTGTGCCCCTGAGGGGGGCTCGCCCTGTTCCAGGCACACAAAGGGCATCCTGCTGGTGCTCAGGGACTCCTGGATTGCTCTGCCACAGGAGCTTGGGGTAGTCCTAGGAAGCCTTCTAATCTAATCCTCCCATTTCTCAAATGAAAAAATGGAAGCCGGTGGTGTGAGAAATGGATGGGCATTTGGTTTCCACAGTTAAGATAATTAAATTAGAGAAATGAAACTTAGAGAAACTAAGGATGTCAAAGAATAATCGAGGGTGAAGTTATCACTAGAATGTGAGTTCCTTGAGGACAGAGACTGACTTCTGTAATCAGGAGTGATGGTCTGAGATCTGAAAATAATTTTTTGTTCTTTGTCCCTAACCCTTCCCCCTTCGAGAATGGAAGCTCCTTGCAGGCAGGGACTGACTACGTAAGGAGGGGAGGAGATTCCTGTCATGGGGAATCAGGGAAGGGACTTGTCCTGCATATGGAGTTTCAAAGGTGGGTCTGCTTACCTAGACCCCCATTCTTGCAAGAACGTAAAATAAATCTTTCCTACATTCAGCAGTGAGCCAGTGAAGTTCTCGCTCAGATTTTTGCTTCAGAATTAGATAAATCAAACCACAAAATAAATAAGAAAGAAGTCAAAGAGGTAAATAGAATACTAGAAAAGTTTGATATGATAGATCTTTGGCGAAAGCTAAATGGAGACAGAAAGGAATATACTTTCTTCTCAGCAGTTCATGGAACCTATACAAAAATTGATCATATACTAGGGCATAAAAACCTCAAAATCAAATGCAGTAAGGCAGAAATAGTAAATGCATCCTTTTCAGACCATAATGCAATCAAAATTACATTTAATAAAAAGCCAGGGGAAAATAGACCAAAAAATAATTGGAAACTAAATAATCTTATACTAAAGAATGATTGGGTAAAACAGCAAATCATAGACATAATTAATAACTTCACCCAAGAAAATGACAATAATGAGACATCATACCAAAATGTGTGGGATACAGCCAAAGCAGTAATTAGGGGAAGTTTTATATCTCTACAGGCCTACTTGCATAAAATAGAGAAAGAGAGGGCCAACGAATTGGGTTTACAACTAAAATTGCTAGAAAAGGAACAAATTAAAAACCCCCAGACAAACACAAAACTTGAAGTTCAAAAAATAAAAGGTGAGCTTAATAAAATTGAAAGTAAAAAAACTATTGAATTAATTAATAAAACTAAGAGTTGGTTTTATGAAAAAACCAACAAAATAGACAAACCCTTAGTAAACCTGATTAAAAAAAGGAAAGAGAAAAAGCAAATTGATAGTCTTGAAAATGAAAAGGGTGAACTCACCACTAATGAAGAGGAAATTAGAACAATACTTAGGAGCTACTTTGCTCAACTTTATGCCGATAAATTCGATAACTTAAATGAAATGGAAGAATACCTTCAAAAATATAGCTTGCCCAGATTAACAGAGGAAGAAGTAGTCTAAATAGTCCCATCTCAGAAAAAGAAATAGACCAAGCTATTAACCAACTTCCTAAGAAAAAGTCCCCAGGACCAGATGGATTTACAGGTGAATTCTACCAAACATTTAAAGAACAACTAACTCCAATGCTATGTAAACTATTTGAAAAAATAGGGATTGAAGGAGTCCTACCAAATTCCTTCTATGACACAGACATGGTACTGATACCTAAACCAGGTAGATCGAAAACTGAGAAAGAAAACTATAGACCAATTTCCTTAATGAATATTGATGCTAAAATCTTAAATAAGATATTAGCAAATAGACTTCAGAAAATCATCCCCAGGATAATACACTATGACCAAGTGGGATTTATACCAGGAATGCAGGGCTGGTTTAATATTAGGAAAACTATTAGTATAATTGACCATATTAATAATCAAATTAATAAAATCCATATGATCATCTCAATAGATGCAGAAAAGACATTTGATAAAATCCAACATCCATTCCTACTAAAAACGCTTGAGAGTATAGGAATAAATGGACTATTCCTTAAAATAATAAGGAGCATATATTTAAAACCTTCAGTAAACATCATATGTAATGGTGATAAACTAGAACCTTTCCCTGTAAGATCAGGAGTGAAACAAGGTTGCCCACTATCACCATTACTATTCAATATAGTACTAGAAACTCTAGCCTTGGCAATAAGAGCCGAGAAAGAGATCCAAGGAATTAGAGTAGGAAATGAAGAAATCAAATTGTCACTTTTCGCAGATGACATGATGGTATACTTAGAGAACCCCAAAGACTCTGCTAAAAAGCTATTAGAAATAATTCAGAATTTTAGCAAAGTCGCAGGATACAAAATAAATCCACATAAATCCTCAGGATTTTTATACATTACCAACACAATCCAACAGCAAGAGATACAAAAAGAAATTCCATTCAAAATAACAGTCGATAGTATCAAATATTTGGGAATATATCTACCAAAGGAGAGTCAGGAATTATATGAGCAAAATTACAAAACACTTGCCACAAAAATAAAGTCAGATTTAAATAATTGGAAAGACATTCAGTGTTCTTGGATAGGCCGAGCGAATATAATAAAGATGACAATACTCCCCAAACTAATCTATTTATTTAGTGCTATACCAATCAGACTCCCAAGAAACTATTTTAATGACCTAGAAAAAATAACAACAAAATTCATATGGAAGAATAAAAGGTCGAGAATTGCAAGGGAACTAATGAAAAAAAAGTCAGAGGAAGGTGGTCTAAGTGTACCTGATTTAAAGCTATATTATAAAGCAACAATCACCAAAACCATTTGGTATTGGCTAAGAAATAGACTAGTTGATCAGTGGCAGGTTAGGTTTACAGGGCAAGATAGTGAATAAAAATAGCAATCTAATCTTTGACAAACCCAAAGATCCCAAATTTTGGGATAAGAATTCATTATTTGACAAAAACTGCTGGGAAAACTGGAAATTAGTATGGCAGAAACTAGGCATGGACCCACATTTAACACCACATACTAAGATTAGATCAAAATGGGTCCAAGATTTAGGCATAAAGAACGAAATCATAAATAAATTGGAGGAACATGGGATGGTTTACCTCTCAGACTTGTGGAGGAGGAAGGAGTTTGTGTCCAAGGGAGAACTAGAGACCATTATTGATCACAAAATAGAACATTTTGATTACACCAAATTAAAAAGTTTCTGCACAAACAAAACTAATGCAAACAAGATTAGAAGGGAAGTAACAAATTGGGAAAAAATTTTTACAGTTAAAGGTTCTGATAAAGGCCTCATCTCCAAAATATACAGAGAATTGACTTTAATTTATAAGAAATCAAGCCATTCTCCAATTGATAAATGGTCAAAGGATATGAACAGACAATTTTCAGATGATGAAATTGAAACTATTTCCACTCATATGAAAGAGTGTTCCAAATCACTATTGATCAGAGAAATGCAAATTAAGACAACTCTGAGGTATCATTACACACCTGTCAGATTGGCTAAGATGACAGGAACAAATAACGATGAATGTTGGAGGGGCTGTGGGAAAACTGGGACACTGATGCATTGTTGGTGGAGTTGTGAAAGAATCCAACCATTCTGGAGAGCAATCTGGAATTATGCCCAAAAAGTTATCAAAATGTGCATACCCTTTGAACCAGCCATACTACTACTGGGCTTATACCCCAAGGAACTACTAGAGAAGGGAAAGGGTCCTGTATGTGCCAAAATGTTTGTGGCAGCCCTTTTCATAGTGGCTAGAAGCTGGAAGATGAATGGATGTCCATCAATTGGAGAATGGTTGGGTAAACTATGGTATATGAATGTTATGGAATATTATTGTTCTATAAGAAATGACCAACAGGAGAAATACAGAGAGGCTTGGAGAGACTTACATCAACTGATGCTGAGTGAAACGAGCAGAACCAGAAGATCATTATACACTTCAACAATGATACTGTACGAGGATGTATGCTGATGGAAGTGGATTTCTTCAACATAGAGAAGAGCTAATCCAATTCCAATTGATTAATGATGGACAGAACCAGCTACATCCAGAAAACGAACACTGGGAAATGAATGTAAACTGTTATTTTTACCTTCTGAATCCAATTCTTCCTGTGCAACAAAAAATTCGGTTCTACACACATATATTGTCTAAATTATACTGTAATATATTTAACATATATAAGACTGCTTGCCATCCGGGGGAGGGGGTTGGGGGAGGAAGAGAAAAAATCTGAATAGAAGTAAGTGCAAGGGATAATGTTGTAAAAAATTACCCATGCATATGTACTGTCAAAAAATGTTATAATTATAAAATAAAATAAAAAATTAAAAAAAAAAAAAAAGAAAATTTGGGAGAGGGGGCAGCCAAGTGGCGCAGTTTAAATCTGGTCTCAGACTCTTAATACTTCCTAGCTGTGTGACTTTGGGCAAGTTACTTAATCCCAATTGCCTCAAAAAAAAAAAAAAAAAAAAAAAAAGAAAGAAAGAAAAAGAAAAAGAAAAAGAAAGAAAGAAAGAAAAGAAAAAAGAAAATGTGGGAGAGAAGAGCTATAGTGAACTGAAGATGTACAGAGTTGTTGGGCAAGATCTGCAAAGTGTAGGGATTGTATATCTGCAAAATCTGCACGGTGTACCAGTGCCATGCCGGAAAATTGACCCACATCCATTGGAATTGTCTTAGGAAGGTTCGGAAGATGTCCTAGCAAGACAAGATATCAGACACTGAGGTTCTCTCTCAAGCTGAATTGCCAAGTGTTCACACTCTACTTCAAGAGTGCATCTCTGACACACTGGCCGTGTTGTTTGAATGCCAGATATATGTTAGCCTATAAGACTATTTCATGGGGAACTCACATAAGGCAAGTGCCCGCATGAAGGTCAGAGGCAATACAAGGGCACTCTCAAGGTCTCTCAGAAGGAATCGATCGCAAGACATAGGAGACCCTGGCAGAGGACCATCGGCGTGGAATGCCCTCATCACATAAGGTGCTGAGCAGTACAAGCAAAGCAGAATTACAGTAGCACAAAAGAAAGGGGAGATATTTCCATCTCAAATGTTGAAACAAATTATGTGTCCAACCTGGGATAGAATTTTCCAGCTCCTGCTGGATTGTTCAGCCACAGCTGAGTGGCTGTACCATGACTCCACCATCGTGATGCCGTTGGTCCTCAAGGAGGAAGGACAAACTACAACAAGCCGTGATTATTTGACTGTTTATGGACATTCCGTCCCAGCCTCTCTCGGTGTCTCTTTTCCCAGATTTCGAAGTCTCTGCTTGGCAGAGGTTGGAGAGCTCAGTGTGCTCTTGGTCCAGATGCTCTGCAGTGCCCCATAATCAGACCTCATTATGTTTAGACATGTCTTGGCAGCTTCCTGCTCTCCCACATTCTCTGCTACTGCTACCAAAGCCTCTATTTTATTCATTTAATAAAAGGGAAGGGAAAAGAAGAATCTGCGTGATTGATTTAAGGAAACCATATGATACCATTTCGTACCCATAAATCATCTTGATCATGCTTAAATCTCTGTAAGCTGATCCGTCCTTGGGGCATGAAGGACCACTTGGAAGCTCTTTCTGGTTTTTTTTTTTTTTTTTTTTTTTTGTTTTTTGTTTTTTTTTCCGTGTAGGGAATAGCTCAACCTCTCACTGGCGTGGAGGATTCATGAAACATTCCCCTTGACCAACAGGTCAAAGGTTTGGGAAAACAAAGTTCGAAACATCTTTCTTGTTCCTGAAAAGGTTAGATGTTCTTTGGGAAGAGGACTGTCCATGGTTTATGTCATTTTCATTTCTGGGGATTTGGTCCGTCCCTCCCCAGTCCATCCCTGCCCCAACGCCAAACTTGAATTTTCCCCTTGTTTAAAAAAAAAAAAAAAAAAAGCTGGGGCAGGTAGATGGTGCAGTAGTTAGAGTACCAGCCCTGAAGTCAGGAGGAGCCGAGTTCAAATTTGACTTCAGACACTTAACACCTCCTAGCTGTGTGACCCTGGGCAAGTCACTTAACCCCAATTGTCTCAGAAAAAAAAAAAAAAGCTATGCAAAGATAACTAATTGAAGAAAAAAAATTCTGATCATATTTGCAACATTTGCTCTCTTAGTTCACCATCTCTTTATTGTGAGGAAGAAGGTATGTTTTTTTTTTTTTGTTTGTTTTGTTTTTTAACACAGAACATAACATTTATTGACTGTCTCATTGGTTCTCTGGGATCATAATTAACTCTTCTGTTATTCAGGGTTCATTATCCTTTGAGGGACCTTCCCAGTCTTGGAAGGGGACCTGAACCTCTGGGACTGGACTTTCAAGCACTCCCAGAGGAAGAGACTGGAGTAAAGAAGCCTTGAAGGTCAACCCAGAGGCTCCTTCTGCTTCTCCCATTCCCCCCCCCCCCCCAGACTCCTTCTCTGTGCACCTCTGTGCACCTCTGGGGCCCTGCTCAGCTGGTCTGGAAATGTGAAGAAAGCCCCGGAGAGGTAGGATTTCGTTTATTTTATTTTTTTTAGCCTAATTTGGATATTCTTTCCTTAGCCATCCAAAGGACATTTCTCAGAATGGCCACCAGATGGCGAAGCTGCAACACAACCTTGCCCTAAATCCCATGTAGGGAAAAGTCCTTGAATCTACAGAAATATCCCACAATGGAGGAAGCTCTATTTTCAGGAGAGGGAAAGGGAAGGCTAAGGGGAGAAGCAGATTATTTTGCAATAAGAAAAAAACGAACCATAATTTCAATGCCATCTGTTTGGAGGACAAAGCAAGAGCTTCCTGCAGGAAACATGCTGTATCAACTTAATTAAGTCAATACAGGATCAATGAGTAAACATTTATTAAGCTCCTACTATGTTCCAGGAGCTGTGTGAAGCATTGCGATATACAAAAAAGCTGGAATAGTGGCTAGCCTTTGAGGTTCCCAAATTGTTTTACAAAATAAATGATTCTCTCAACAGCCCAGGGAAGTCGACGTTATTTTTATTCTTATCAATAATAATATAGGGGGCAGCTAGAGCTAGGTGGTGCAGTGGATAGAGCACCAGCCCTGAATTCAGGAGGACCCGAGTTCAATCTGGTCTCAGACACTTAACACTTCCTGGCTGTGTGACCCTGGGCAAGTCACTTAACCCCAACCTCAGAAAAAGGAAAAAATTAATAATATAACCACTAGCATTTATACAGTGCTTGCTATGTAATATGCTGCATATGTTATCTAGCACTTCCTACAGGCACTTTATCATCGATATTATTCACCTAATCCTCACAGCCGCTCTTGGAAGTAGCTGCAAGGAGAAAACTAAGATTCCAAGTGCTCGGGCTCATAATTAAGGGTCTGAAGCATGATTTGAATTCAGGTTTTTCAGAGTAAACTCAACAGGGCCGTGTGTTGTTGGGTGGGACTGTCTAGAGACTGACTAGGAGAGGATTGAAAGCCCCTCATTTCAGAGGTCTCAGGGAAAGGTTGGACACTGACCTCCCAGTCACATCAGATGGGGAGAATGAATAATATCCAGGCTTAGCCTGAAAACCTCCCACAATATACCTTGTCAAAATCTAGGGGGGTGTTAAATGAGCCCTCTGTTTGTCACCTTCTGTCCCAGAGGATTTCAGTTCTGCAAATCCCTTGGATCATCAGGACAGGGCACTTGGAGCTTTGCCCCAGGCTGCTGAGTTTAGAAAGCAGCAAGGTCTAAACAGAGCTCAGTACCTCCTTTTCAAGAATAATTAATTAAAATAAGAAGCTACCAGATGGCAGGTTGAGATAATGGGATCGTGGAGCTGGAGTTGTGAAGGGAGCTTGGAGGTCACTGAGTCCGGTACCCTAAAGTTACAAACTAGGAAACTGAGGCCCTTGTAACCTAGGTCACACTGATAGGGATGCACAAGATGCAATGAGAACCCACTGGCTCCAAATTCAGGGGTCTTGTGTTGTACCAAGATGCCTCAGAAGCAAGGAGAAAGTGTATGTGGGTATGTGTGTAAGGTGTTTGTGTTCTCATTACCGGTATGGGTTTTGGTGGAATCCCTTACTTTCTCTGGATCTCAGCTTCCTTACCCCATCTGTAAAGGAACTGAACTGGGTAAGGTCCAAGGTCTCTTCCAGTCCCAGAGCTAGGATGCCATGGAATACTTGAGGAAGAAGAGAGAGTACTATCAATGGTGGGAGGTATCCAGGAGGCTTCCTGAGGGAGGTGTCACCTGAGCTAAGCCCTGAAGGAAGAGAAGAATTCTAGTAGGTAAAGATGAGGAGGGAAGGTAGTCCAGGTGCAGCGTGGATGGAGATGGTACCAACCACTCCCTTGTCTCCCTATATCCTCTTCCCGACTCTTCCTCCCTACACCGATGCCAGCAGGTTAAGGTGTTTCTCAGAGGGGTAACCCAAGGTGGGGACGGGAAAGACAAACATCTACACCTTGGAGCTGTAGCTCCTGAGCCTCCACCCGTGTGCATCTTCATGAAACACATCAGTCAAGAGAGCACCACTAACTCACTCAT